>NW_016157463.1:30042-96500 GCF_001687245.7 Rhagoletis zephyria
TTCTACTTTTTAGTCCTGTCTGAATAAAATTTTGCAATAGATATTAAAATAATTTAACGATATTAATAGAAAGGTGCACACACAAGCATTTACATATGTATGTACATACAAACGAGCACCAATTAATTTTATTTAAAGAAATGGCGTGTCGTCTATTTCCGGTGTAGCAAACGTAGTACATAGGGCGACATCTAGATGTCATCTACCTCGCCCTATTCACTACAGATGTCGCCCTATGCACTATGCTTTTTTTAGGAGTGCTTATTTGTAGTAAAGGGCTTTCGCTTTTTATTGACAAGCCAGCACTCAGCTCAACACGCGCAACGAAAACCGGCCTAAAGTTGACAAGTTTGTATGTGCTACACAATTTTCATATAAATATATGTATGTACATAAGGGTGGTCCTTAAAAGTAAGAAGGAAATGTTTACATCAGATTTCCTAAGCCTCCACCCCTACGTCGATGCTACTATAGTCGAAGATATCTCATATAAATTTTGGTCCCGACTGGAGTCGGTTAAAGCGTGACGCACAGGGATTACCCTATGAAGTCTTAACCGACTCCAATCGGGACCAAAATTTGTATGTGATATCTTCAACTTTGATAGTATCGAGTTTGGGTATTAAATGAAAAAAATATTTTTATATATTTGAACCCCTTTGTGACACGCCTTAACGAACTCCAAGCGGTACCAGAAATTATATGTGATATCTTTGGGTATGGTAGTATCGATTGTGGATATGAGTTGGCAAACAAATTTATTTTAATTTTTTCAGTTTCCATAGAGGTTTCCAATCGGGACCAATGTATGTCGGGACCAATTGTATGTGATATACATATGTGACCGTGGTATTACCGATTGAAGGCGTGAGATTGAAAAAAAATTGTGCATTTGATTTTTGAAGGGCCACCCTAATGTGCATATGTAGCTTCTTACATTTACATATGTACGTACATTTCATAAAAATGCGCATGATTTTTTACATGTACTTACTTATATAAATACGCTTGCAATTTTACAGACCTTCAATGTTGTAATTTGAAAAAAAAAACCAAAAAACAATCAAGAACACTTGCATACATAGTTAATTTACAAGCTTTCGATTTTTAATCAGAAAACCCACATAAAACGTAGATACAGCTGCATTTGTACGGTGTATAAATTTAATTATGGGTTAACTTGTGCATATAATATATTTTACAGTTCATATGTATGTATGTATTTATATAATTAAATTATACACCCTGCAGAAAAAAATTAATTGTTAAAAAATAACCCACTTGTAGTTAGCTTCTTTACGGGATTTCGATAAAATATATAACTCTTAGTTTACTACAAAAAGCTAACTTGAAACTAGTTGAAAAGTAATGCAGAAGTCATGCATTCATTTTTTTTTAATTCTAATTCCAATTTCTATTTAAATATCCTCATGCAAATTTTACCTTGAATAAGTATACTTTTTTTTGGCATTCATAAATACTTTTTCGAATTCAAAACAAATAAAATGAAGATCGATATTTTATACTCAGCCTTATCATGGGTTTCATTTTCCCCGAACCGGTTCACTTTTCACTTTTGATTTCCATGGTTTTACTATAGGCGGATGACAAATTTTAGGGTGAATTTTTTTTTTCATTTTCTACAGGGTATATACATACATACATATTTACATTACATTACATTTACATGTACCACCTTACAATCAAATAAAAAAGGTTTGCCCTAAACCCCTCAGTTAAAGCAATTTCATAAAAATATTTTACATTTTTTGTACTAAACCTAGGGGTCGTTTTTTATATTTTTTGGTGACACCTTTATTCGGCAAAACAAATTTAATTTTTTAAACAGTTATACTGGAATAATCAAATTTATTCTTATTATTTTTATGGGCCATATGCACAGCGACCTCCAGAATGTTTCGAAAAGACCGTCGAAAAATACAGCAATGCTGAGCAGACCAATGGCATACCTAAATGGACCAAAACCATGTATATGCCGCCTACTGATGTAGACAACGGAGTTAATTTTGCTTTACGGAGCAGATATCAGGGCTGGAGCTGAAACGATAGGCAAATATCGCAGACGGCTCGCTACCATTCAACGACAAGGAGCACTAAGAGTGGTGTGCGCATATCGCACCGGCGTACTCGTACTCGCGTCAACAGCGCCGACCGATATTTTAGCTAAGGAGAAGCAGGAGATATGGCAGTCAAATGAACGGATTAGGAAAATTCAGGCAGCAAAGGAAACTAAAAGCCGATTACTGAGCAGATGGCAACAAAAATGGCAGAGTGCTCAAACGTGGAGGGGGACATCGAAACTAATTCCGCACCTGGACTGCTGGCTAGACCGTTCACACGGAGAGGTGGGCTATTTCCTCAGTCAGTTCTTGACCGGCTGCGGATACTATAGAGCGTACCATCACAAAATGGCGAAAGTGGCGAGCTCACACTCCGTTTGCTGCTTACATGTAGACAATGCAGAACATACAATCTTTTTCTGTGAGCGCTGGGATGCCAACAAGCGGCGATGGGAGAAAAAACTCGGCCCGTTACACCCAACCGATACCGGCCAACCGGACGATCTCTATACAGCTAACTACATATGGCTTCTGGTAAAATTTAGCTTTGTACTCTCTTCAGCTCGGGTTCTTATTCACTAAAAATTTTACTCAAGTCGTGAATTTAGGCGGTCCTCGTTAAGCGCTGGCGGAGCTACCGACGGTGCTTTCCACTTTGCCTGAATTGCCGTAGATTCCACAATCCGTGGATCCCCTCTGCATCTTTCAAAAAAAAAACCGATTTCAAGGTGGTTGCTCTAACAGCGACGATAACTGATTTCCGAGTGGGTTGCTAAAGCAACGAGACGCTTAATCGACATGGAACGGTGGGTGGTGAGGCTATGTACTTGATATACATATTTGTATATACATATGTATGCCAACAGTCATGGCGAGTGCCTGGTGTATTAGATGAATAAGCAAAAACCTTGCGGTACACATAGTACGCTCACTCGATATTTATCAGACAGATATCGTAATTAATCGCCACTGTGCTCTGATTCGCTATTCGCAATTAGGATTTTTCGATAAATCTAACAAATGCGAGGCGACACAAAATGCCACGATATAAGTGCAAATCTGTAGCAAAAAAGAAATTGTGGTATGTTTGAGAAATTAGTGTATTAAATATTACACAAAATTGTATTTACATATTTACAAATTTTACAGTAGATGGCGAGCGAGAGAGCGAGGCAGATCTCGTGTTCAATATCTGCAAGGTTGCTCCACTTTTTCGATCAATGTGGCATAAATATTGAATACTGTATAAAAATTGCGAGCAAAAAAATGTATGTAAGTATGTAAATTATAATTTAATAAACGTACGCTTGCAGCTATGTATAAAAAATTGCAGTGCTTACGAAATTAAGTAAAAATAAATACCCACGCCTATGTGTTTAGTATTTGATGGAATGAACGATGTCGATAGCGTATGCAAAAGTTACATTGAAGAAAAGGAAAACAAATCACTGGCTATACCTTATGTAAAATAGGGAATTTGGAGCACTCGAGCCCCGAGGTCCGACACAAGAAATATGTAGAATAGACGAAACGTTGATTGGATTTAAAGTGACAGTAATGAATGACAGCAAATGTGTGCCGGTGTAGCTAAAGCGCCGCGGCGAGTTGTGTCTATGGGCCGCGCCGACGGCCGTTGGCGGCAGTCAGCACCCAAAGTCAACGCGTTGCGCCGAAACGTCACGCAACGTTGAGTTTACATTTTCATTTTCTTCTTCATTGTTGTTTAGTAATTGTTTTTGCCTTTTGACTATTTTTTCGGAATGTTTTTTTTTTCTTTTGCTTCCCTACTACATACAATTTTCAATGGCACACAAAAAGCTGCAGCGCGCGCGTCTGACTAAAAAGTTAACGCGTCTAAGCATGTTGCTGGGCTTTGTTGCTGCGCCTGCGGTGGTGTTTACCCTGGCAGTGACGCGCGGCATGCTCATTCGTAACAGTGTAGTTTGGGGTTTTTTTTTTGTTTTGGGGATTTTAGTTTTTAAATGCTTTTGTTTTTATTTCGCTTTTCTTTGGTACACTTTTCAGACGAACCAAACCAGCTGTGTTGGCTTTTGTACGCCAATGACCAGAAAATGTAAATTCATCACTTATTGCCAGAAGTTTGAGGGTTCATAAATTTTTCACAAGAAAAATATTTCAAGTATTGTTAAGTTATTTTTGTTTCCGGCGGTCTTAAGAAAATACTTCTTGTACATTTTAAAATGTTCGCAAAGAAATTAAAAAAATATACATATATATATAAATTCTTGCTAAGTGGTTGGCCGAGCTTCACCTCCAATTTACATTTTCTAACTGAATCAGAATTTTTACACTCTAATATTCTTGGAAGTTTCGACTTTATTCCTGTTAGTATGGATCATTCCGTGGCTATACTGACACCAATGAACTCTGTGAACCCGTTCTCACGAATGAGTGGAAGGTAAGATGTAGTTGAAAGGATATTGGATGGAAGGGTAGCTGCTGGGGTCTTTTGCAAGGAGCTCTCTATTAAACTCAGACGACCAGGAAAGGCACAGAAGGGTCAGGCTCACCAATTAAAAAAAAAAAACATGATTGGGAATACCTTTGGCAACTTTCGGACTGCTGTAGGATCGCTAATACTTGGGTCAGCTCAGTGAACTCTGGGCAAAGAACCAGCACATCGGTAACGGCGAGGTATTTCTGGCCGAAGTTGGACCTCACGTGATCTACTGATCTTCTTGAGTTCAAACATTTTCATTCTTAGCATACAGCAATTTTCGCCTTAACTCAGCAATGACCATTCGTAGTGCTGTCACTAAAGACCTATTTTAATGGCCCAAGTTTGTTCCAATTTCGGGCAACCACCTTTACCTAATCTAACCTCACAATGTAGGGACTTGCAGTTTTGTGTCGCCTGCGAACGATAGCTATATAAGTTTATCCATAAATAGACTCGGAAGTTTGTCATTGCCTGCCGAAGGGTGACCGCTATTAGAAACAGCTTTTTATGTTAGCCAGATCATGAATTTCGTCGACACTCCTGGCTGCTTTTAGTTTCGACACAGTTGGGGCTAAACAGTGAAGCTATGACCATTAAATAATGGAGATCAACTTTGGGCGCACCTTCGAAGCTTCCCACAAGGAGACTAGGTGTCTTTTGCCGCCGCAAGCAGCGAAGAGGTTTTAATCTTCACAAATGCGTCCAGAATGGGCAGAGGAACAGGATTTAGCTAACAAACGTCCAGCTTGCTGCAAAGTATTTCCA
This sequence comes from Rhagoletis zephyria, assembly GCF_001687245.7. NCBI lineage: Eukaryota > Metazoa > Arthropoda > Insecta > Diptera > Tephritidae > Rhagoletis > Rhagoletis zephyria. The sequence continues at coordinate 35,350 of NW_016157463.1, forward strand.
GTTGTGAAAAGTTGGTATTTTCTTTCACTCGAAACTCACTTTTTTTATAGACGATGAGGCTGCGACAAAGGCCGTCATACCGACAACGGCTAACACGAAAAACGACAGCACATCACCACTCTTTACTATGTCTCAGATCATAAAGGGGTTTCGGTAAACGAGGAAGCGGGCGAATTCAGGCATACGAACTTCTCTGAGGTTCCTGTTCCCACAAATTAAGGATAAATTCAAAGTTGGTAAGTACTAACAGTTGGTGAACTTCTAGGGGCGAATGAAGAAAATCACGAGCGCTCTCTTCATTGTGCTTCCCAGAGTAGTTTAGGGTGATACAAGTGTAAAGCAGATCTTTGACAGCAGTTATTTGTGAAATATGAATGTCTTTTTTATTTTTTTCAGATAATTGGTACTACAGGCTTCGGTTAACTCAATCATGAAGCGATACTCAGTTGAACACCGCGTAAAAGTGATCCAAGTGATCCAAAGGTTGATTCCGAATTAAAAAAAAGAAAATCAGCATATGCGATGAGGCACATTTTCACTTAAAAGGATATGTTAATCTTAATCACAGTTCGATTCTTGAAACAAATTTCGATTAAGCCAAAAAACTGTGTCCAGTGTGACTACTTTCGAAAGCAATGAGGTCGCCGACGAGTTGGCACGAGAAGCATCGCTAACTGCCTTTTGGGGACCTGGACTATGCTGTGGTCTTAGTTGGTCATCTTCGAGAGCCATAACTACCGAGTTGGTACACTTTGAACGAAGCTAATACTGGGGAGCGGTAGAGGCCTTAGACAGGCTACAGGCTGACAGGCTCAACCAATTGCAATTCCACTTGCACCGAATAGGTGTGATCACAGCGACGGAATGACGGCTCTGCGTTGAAAATGATGAACCTTCAGAGCATATTCACTGTCACTGTCCGGTATTGGCCAGACATAGATTGATCCATTTAAAGCTTTAATGCTGAGACCCTTTGTTATAAAGAATTCGCCTACCAAGGCCCTTTTAGGATTCATTAGGGAAGCCGAAGGTATCTCGGCCACACTGGGTTAGGGACTCCCTCTTTAAGAGATACAGAAGATCTTTCAGTTCGCAGTGTCTCTTGTTCTGTTACACCCAACACTGATTTAACTAACTACTTTTGTTGGATCCGAGGTCAATGTAGTGATCTCAGCGCCTGCTTGTTCTTTGGGAATACAGATATCATCAAGAGCCCACAATAAAATTAGGAATTCAGTCGAATACAATCCATCGTCCACATTCAAATCAATAATTTTCCCTACTGGGTCCCTCAGATATATAAATCAAGAACAACCAGAAGCGCATAAATTTTTGGTCGCCATCAAAAACGAGAAGTGACGAACTAGAGAACATCACACCAGTCAGCTGTCATCAAGTAGCACCTTATTCGAGACGCACAATATGCAATGTACAAGTAATAATGCGGCTGTCAATGGCGGAAGCGACAACGCCAACGACATCAACAATGACGTTCACAAGAGAGACACAACAAAAACTAAGAAGAAGCAGAATAATGACATGTTGTTCACATTCTACACCGCTTGCGCCCCCACTAACTTAATTGTAGTGTGATGCACCATAGCGAGACCCAGAGCCAAAGCCAAAGCCGTAGCCATAGCCAGCAAATCGTCAGCGTAATTAGTTTAATTGTACTGGTAATTATGCAGATGTCAAGGAGAAGGAAGCAACTGACGGCGAAGGCAAGTAAAGGGCCGGTCAGTCGAGTATTGCGCCACGCAAAATAAATCTCTTTCGCATTTTGTTGAGAACTAGAGGAAAAATGAAAAGAAAACTATATATTCGTATTTAATGTTTTCGTTTGCTTATTTAGACAGTTGCTGTGTTCATCTTGTTGGCAGAAAAATTTTTTGTAAATGAGTTTATGTTCAGGTTTCCCTGTTTTTTTTTTTTACTTTGATTAAAGGTTTGCTCAAAAAGAAGTATGAGTATATTTTTATGTTTTCACTCCCTTAGTAGCTTCTACTTTTTTTTTGCTGGAAATGCATACACATTTAATCATCCTAGGCAGTTAAAGTTATTATTATAAAATATTATTTAGTTTGAAATATGTACAATAAAAATTAAGGCTGAACACTCACATAGGTAGTACTAGATTCTATTCCCAAACGCTTCTACGGCTTCTGCAGAAAGCGTTGTGCGGGGATCCCAACCTGGCGGCCTTGTGACCTATGTTTCACTTTCTTGTTAGTCACTCAGAGGAGAAGCCAAAATTTGGCTATGAGAGCCTCAGTAAACTCCGTCCAGCCGTTCTGGATATCTCCCCTACTTGTGGACAGGAATAGCAGGGGTGATTTTCCGCGTGAACCAGTTCTTGTAAGCCAATCCGCTGTGAATCAGTTCTTGTATGCCAATCTCACATCCCGGGGCCCAGTAAAGATTGATTATGTTCTGTCGAAGAGCTTACAAGTTTCTTCGGTATTGAGGTTGAATATGGAATACGTTACAGTAAACTGTAAAGAAAGTTTCAGTGAGAAGGTGCCAGATCTCATCCAATCAATTTATTTTTTTGAGTCTTCTGTGGATATAGGAATTTCGTCATCGTTTAGAACGATATTAAGATCCTAATTACCTAATCACTGCGAAGCAGGAATTCGTTTAAGATGAAGTTCCATAGTATAACTATGAGATAGAACACTCCACCTTGCGGCGTGCCTCTTGTGGCCGTTTTCTTTACTACATCGATTCCGAAGGAACTCCGATTAAAGTCGAGCCTGAAGTTCGTAGTAAAATCCCGGATACAGCCAGGGAATTGAAAATTGGTGCATGACTCCAAAAAGTGGCTGTCGGAATTTAGTTCACACTGAGCACAGTCTTAACCGAAGAACTTACATGGCGCCTAGACGAACAAGTCATAACGTGGTCGAAGCAGGGTTAGGGGCAAATATCGAATCGAAAATTGTCGATAGGCTGTGAAGAAAGCTTCTACTGCATACCACAGTTCTCTTACGAGGCTAAGATTAAATATCTTCGGCCACACTTTCTTCAACCCGCCTTTTCCGAGGTAGAAGTTAGTAAACGCTCTAGTGGATGAGGTTTTGATTACCTTAGCTGCGATGCTTTTGTATCTAATATTTACTGAGAAATTCGTAGTGCTTCTTATTGCCGTGCCTTTTTCTGCCGTTTATTTTTCCTTCGTCGTCTCTTCACTGAAACATCCGTGCATCCATCCATCTGTTCAACATTTCACGCGAGCATTAAATAAGTTGTTTCATCTTAATTTATGTACATACATAAATATAAAGTAGCTACTAAAGCCTGAAATCGACACTTATTGTTTTTGTCTTCCGTTTTCATTTTCGTTTATGAGGCCGGTTATGACGCGAATGTATATCAGATTTTGCCAAATTGATAGCAAATATTTTTGTATACCTTTGTTTATTGCTATAAGCTAAATGTAAATAACCTAGCAATCAGCGGCTTAAAAAATTAGGAAAGGCACGACCGCGTGAATTTAATCTATTTGATCACTACATAATAGTTTTTTCTGCAATGTTGTTTTGATTTTCATAGTTTCTTTTGCAGTAAAAATTTTTGACTTTCGCATTATATTCAATTATTTCTTGCGCGAGCGATATATGTTTAATATGTATGTATGTATGTATGCATATTTTATTTCCAATGAAATCAAACTAGTTTTAAGTTTGTGCGCATGTGTACAGATTTTTATCACCGGGGGTTTGTGCTGCCTCTAAACTGTTGATTAGCAAGTTTATGTAGCGAAAAAAAAAATCAGACTTTCAGCGAAGTTTGATGTTCGGGGTTATGTTATGTTATGTTATTTACAATCACCGATGGCCATGTATGAAACTTTAATTAACTTAATTTGATGGGTTTGATTGCACATTGTACATGGATTCAAAGGTAAAACAACATATTTATGATAACTCCTCGAATTTTTTGAACAAAGGTCAATTTAATTGTTAGATTTGTGGGGTTTACAAGTTTGTACATTGACATAAAAACTATGCATGTTTAATCTAGGATCTACTCAATATTTTTAAAATAAAACTGAAGAAAGTTAAAACATATGGCAATCAATGCTGACAGACGTATTTATACCTATGTATTTATATATATGTATACATATGTATGTACAACCTTGATAGTTTTAATATTCGTTGGTTTTTTCCCGACTACAATCCGGTCTTAATTTGTTTTTTTTTTTTTATTGTAAAGAGCATACATATATTAAAGTCATCGTACATTAACTGAGTCATGAAATTCATAATTTTCTTTTCGCTCTTATAGCACGGTAAAATTAGATCAAATAGGTACGAAGAAAAAAAAAATTATTAACGATTTTTTCATGCAGTTTACTTCAACATATTTGACACATAGATCAGGGCTCCACAGTATTGCCCCTAAATTTCATACGGCAACGCACCGCCATCATGGATTCAAGTTTTTTTGGCGATTTGCAAAATGTTTACATTGTCGCGGTTTTCACAATTTTCCAACAATTTCTGTTGAAAATATGTAGCATATTCAAATATCAAAGTTGTAGAGAATTTTATTTGAATTTTGTACGAACATTTTCTTTTTGTACGACGCTTAGATAAACACCGGGAACGTTCCAAACATAGCGATGTAAGGGAAGCGGCGTAAAATTCATTTCCACATCACGCCGACCGGTACAGAACTATGAATAAAATTCTGTGGGACGAATTACAATGATTAAGGTCTTAAAATCATCGCATAGATGACCCCATTGAAAACAGTGTGGCCTTTTGAAAAATTCAACATGGCGTCTCAAAAATGGGGTCTCAAAAATGGCGTCTAAACTAACCGTAAATTAGATTTCGCTTTAAAACTTTTGCGCCACCGGAGAACCGAAGTAACAGCACAGCAGGTTCTTGTGTTTATGAGGTTGGTAATAACGAACCTCGTGTATGATTTTCAAATTGTATAATGGCGAATCCAATATGGCGGCCAAAAAAATTAAAATTGATTCGGTGCGTTTGAAACCATTTCCCCTGGGGTTCTTGGGGCCGCTGATTACGAATCTGTTGTCATATTGGAAAAATTCAAAATAGCGGGCCCAATAAGGCAGCAAAAAACTTTCAAGTCGATCCGATTCGCTTGAAACGTTTTTCAACAGGGGTTTTGGGGTTGATGATTAAGAATCTGACGTATGTTGATGTTGTCGCAAGTATTTTAAATGAATTTTTCTACGGTTAGATACTAAAAGGCCAATCTGATTGATGGCCAGTTATTCTAATATATCTGTAGGCAATTATTACTTAAAATTTATATAGTTATTCAGTTACACTTGAAATTCTACATATCTTTGCGAGTATGCAAAGGTTAAGTTTAGGTGTTAAGGGGCTGACTTAGACCGCGGACGTTGGTCCTTTGTGATACCACTGCGAACGGTAATTGCTAAATTAGAGCGAGAATCGCTGAGTGCCGAGAACGAAGTTTCATAAGTGGCAAATGTTTGTCACGGAGAGCCCGTCAGGACTTGCCAGAAAGTATGAAGCCAAGTGCCTAAGCCGAAATCTAGTTAAAGCTGGGCTGTCAAGGAGCAAATGCTGAGATTACTCGTCGTCCTCCATACAACTGCTACAAAGGCGTTCCGATAAGATACTGCATGTACCCCGTTAGGACAATACCCTATCACTAACAGCAACCGCCGCCTGAAAAACACTAAGTACAGTGATCTGGAGGAATAAATTTAAGCTTGATGGAGAGCTCCCTGGAAAAGACCCACCGACCGACCGATCGACCCGACATTTAAATCGCATTTTGTTTTAATGAAATTGAGTTTTATTACTCAAATTTAGTATCTCCTGAAACATTTGTTTAAAGAAATATTTAGAATTATGCGGCAACTACCGCGGGATCAGCCTTCAAAACATAGGTTACAAGGTCTTATCGAGTGTAATTTATGACAGATTGAAGCCCACCGTCAACGAACTGATTATGCCTTATCAGTGTGATTTTGGACCTGGCGAATCCACCATAGACCAGGTATTCACAATACGCCAAAACTTGGAGATGATCCGTGAGAATAAGATTGACACACACCATCTGTTTGTCGATTTTAAATCCGCTATCGACAGCACGAGAAGAAGTTGTCTTTATGCCGCGATGTCTGAATTTAGTATCCCTGCGAAACTAATACGTCTGTGTAAAATGACGTTGAGTAATACCATCATTACAAGAGCGTAAAATTTCTGGCGTATGCCGACGATGTCCACATCATCGGTCAAAACAAGAGCTACGTCTGTTGTGCCTTTTCGGGATTAGCGAATGGGTCTGGTGGTGAGCGTGAACAAAACGAAGTATCTCCTGTTATCATAGTCAGACCGCACGCGTCTTGGCATCCGCGAACGCCCTTACCACTCTATGTAGAGAGATTCAATGCGTTTCAAATTCTCAGCAAAGACAACAGCTGCTTTGGCCAATGTTGATATTTTGCATATTAAGTGTCAGTCAGCCACAGCAAACCAAGCACAAAACTAGCCAGGTATCCATACAGCCAACGAGTAGAAACAACACCAACCAGCAAAAGCATTAAAAGCAGCGAGAAAAATAAATATTACAGTCGAGTAAAGTATGATTTACTTTAAGTGATACCAATTTGCATATTAAAATCGCGTCGAAGCGAGCGAATATAAACAAAAACACAGAGTAACAGAGCAAGAGTAGCAGAGAAAGAAATGGTAAAAAATGCGAGTATGCGGAAGCCAAGGGGTGGTAGGTAGTAAGCGTTGAAGAGAGTTTTGCAGAAGTTGTAGGTGGGACGGAGATGAAAAGCAAAGTTAAGTGTCGAGCAGTCAACCATGCAGACGACCAACATCACATGCCACACAGCACACGCCACATGCCGCCTGCTAGGCAAAGTGGTAGCGCTGCACAGTGGTTCAAAACGCGAATTTAGTGTTCACAATTCACTGGAGCCCTTATTTTTCACTGAATTTGATCAATTTTTTTTTAATGAAAGCTAATAAAATTTGCAAGAGACCAGTTGAGCTCGATTTTTTCAACTTTGTTTGTTTGTATTAAATTTTTTAGATTTTAAAGAAAATCGTTTCTCCTGTTCCTGTTAATAAATGTTACAAAATAAAAACGCGTTCAAACAATTGTAGCGTGCCCCCGAAACGAAAAAAAATTGTTTACAAAAAATTTTAAATGTTTTATAAAAAAAATTCACCAAAATTAAAAAAAAAATTTGATTTTCAAGAAAAGGTTTGGGTATGCAGTTTTATGAATCATTAAATTTGAGAATAATAAAGTGCAATTCGCAAGTGGCTAAGAGGTAACGTTGATTTTTCATAATTTTTCGCTAACCTTTCGAGCACATCTACATGGTAAATGGGAGAAATAAAAGCTTATATTATTAAAAATCAACGCGAACTCTTGCAGGCGCCTAACTTGCACTTTATTACACTAAAATTTAATGATTCATAAAACTGCATACCCATACTTTTTGTTGAAAATCAATTTTTTTTTTTATTTTAGAGACAATTTTTTATAAAACATTTCAAATTTTTTTTTGTAAATTTTTTTTCACTTCGGGCACCATACAATTCAGGAGAATCGTTTTTCTTCATAACTGCTACTTTTTCTGCACTACGCACGAAAAAGAAATTTAATAATTAATTTAATTTTTTTTATAACATTTCAAATAATTATTTTTTAATTTTTTTCGTTTTGGGAGAACACTAGTTTTTATTATGTTACATTTATTAATTGGAACAGGAGAATCGAGTTTCTTCAAAATTGCTATCTTTTCTGCATTTTGCACTAAAAAAATTAATACAAACAAACTAAAATTCAAAAATCGGGCTCAATTGCTCATTGGCAAATTTTATTAGCTTTCATTAAAAAAAAAAAATTATCAAATTGAGTGAAAAATTAAGGCTCCATTTAATTGTGAACACATAATGCTAATTTTGAACCACTGTGCACTGGTCGGTGGCGTTACACACACAAGCAAGAGTTTGATGTTTGCTGGCGTTTTTGCGTTTATTCTTGCTGCCGCCTCCGGCTTGTTATTGGCATTGTTGCCGCCCAGTTTACAATGAAAATTTACGCTTTACAGGTGTGGGTGTGTATGTGAGTGTGTGTGTGTGTGTGTGGAAATATTATGTAGCAGCCGCCTCATTAGCTATGGTGGTCCAGTGAGTATGCTGGCTGGTTGGTGGTTTGGTTGCTTGATTGACTTGAAAGCCAAGCACACTCACCATTAGACTCACACACACACACGCACCCACATACACACCCCCATACAGATAAACACTCGCACACATGCTGCGGAGACACATTAATCGAATACTCATCAACACCTATGCGCTCGTTTGACACACTTCCTGTGACGATGCCGCGCGCTTTGAATCCTGCGGGTTTGCAGCACAGCACCAACAAAGGTGTGCGGTGGTGAGGAATAGGTGAATGAAAATTGAAGCTAATAAATTTAGTACGAGTATATATGTACATACTTGGAAAATGTTAAGTATTTAATAATTCAAAATGTGGTCGGAAGGCAATTCTCTGCTGAGCTTACCTTAAATTTGGAACGGCTGCTGCTGCGGCGGCCGCCTGTAATGGTGGTGGCACATTGTATGGGAATGGTAATTTGGCGGCTAAAGCTGGATTCTCGAAAAGCATGTTGGCTGTTTCTTTGTTGTTGTTGTTGTTGTTGCTACTGAGGTGTATTTAATGCTGTTAAATAAAAATTATCGCGATTTTGTCGAGACACAATTTTTTTTATTATTTTTTAGGTATAATTTTTTTGTAACACAAAAGAAATTTTTAAAACTTGTTTTAGGTTTTGACTGTGCAAAAATTTGTAATATCTTTATTGAAAAATTACAACTTTTTGATATTTTCTTTAGTTGCATAAATTTTTTTTTATGAAATATTAATTACGTGCTGGGCTATTTATCAGCTTTTAATTATTTTAAAACCCCTTAATTTTTTTAAACACACTTTATAGCTGTTGTTTACTTTTATTTTCAAATATTAATTAAATTTTTTCTCTTTCTCTTATCTTCAAGATTGAATCTTTAGCTTTTTTTGTTTTAGCTTTTGATTTTACTTTAAAGTTAACACTTAAGTTTATTGTAAAAATTTCACAAATTCACAAACTGAAAATGTGTTGTAATTTTGGTTTTTATTTAATTATTCATTTGACAATATTCTTTTTAAAATTTTACCTTTGTTCATTTGTTTAATAAATTGTATTTTTCACTTGTTTCTGTTTTGTTTAAGTTTTTATTTTTACTATTTTTAGTGCTGCTGCTATTTAGATTTTCAAATTTCTGTATATAAAATTTAATAATGAAATTAGTTTCAATAATTTCTTAAATTGTTAATTTTTTTGTTTTGTTGCTTCTTTAATTTGATGTTTTATTGTAAAACACTGCAATTTTAGATTGATGTTTTTTACTTATAAATAATTTTTTGAGTGACTCGTAGATATTTAAATGTATAGTCTTAAAATTCCATCTTCACTCTATAGAAAGATTTCTTTTACTACTTATAACACTGTATTTAGTTGATTTTAATGATAAATTTTATTAAGTGATGGATTTGAAACTTTTAACTTTTTTCAACACTTTCATTTGCTTTTTGAAAAATAATTTTCAATATTTTTTAATTTTTCTCATTGATTTTCTCTTTGCCACACTTAAAGAAATTTTTTCTCACTTTTCACATAAGTGGAATATTTTTTTTCAGTTTTTCATAATACTTGTTTTACTGCCAGTGAGCTGAAATGAAAGCAAAAACACAGATTATGATAAATATTAAAAAATAAAATAAATTATTTTTTTGCGCCAAATTTCCACTAGGCACTAAAACTACGAAAAAAAAATTATAATTTAAAAGCGTAATGTCATGAAAATTTTTTAATGCCAATTTTTTTTTCATTCAAATTTTTGTAATTTAACATCCAGTAGAAATCCACCATTACCTACACAAATTAAATTGTTTTTTTCGCTTAAAGGTTTATGGAAAATTTTATATCACATTTGGTAGTTAAAAAATTTGGTATAACTTTTGAACATTTAAAAACTGGGCATAATTTTTTTGTAAGTAATTAAAAAATTGAACACAATTTTTCTGGTAATTTTGCATGAGCAAAATTTGTAGGTGATTTAAAAACGAGGAAAAATTTCGAACATTTAAGAACTGAACATAATTTTGTTCATTTCAAAAATGTACACAATTTTTTCGTAATTTTTCTATGAGTATAATTTTTAGGAAATTTAAAAACTGATTTTAATTTTTGACATTTAAAAACTCGATATAGATAACTGTTAATTTAAAAACCAGACTTAATTTTTTGACAATTCAGATATGAGTTAAATTTTTAGTGATTTTAAAAAGAGCAGAAAAATTTTGAACATTTAAAAACTCGACATAAATTCCTGTTCATTAAAAACTATACTTAATTTTTTGACAATTAAAAAATGAATAAAATGTTTGGGTCATTCAAAAAATTAGCAAAAATTTGTCAATATTAAAAAACTGAACAGAAATTGTATTATTTTAAACTATTGGTGCTTCGCATACTGAACATAACTTTTTGGCCATTTAAAAACTAGATATTTATAAACTGAAATTTGAAATTGAAATTTTGTCAAGTGTTTAAAATTTGTCGCTTAAAAGATTGATAAAAATTAGGCAACGACTACACAATGGCAAAATGTGAATAAGACAATTAATCGGGTTTCTAAGTTCACTTTTTACTAAATATTCAAAGGTTTTTTATGTAAATACTCATTACTTTGCAAGTCCAGTAAGTAGAATCGAAAACATGTTGGTATCAGACTAATAACACTGACGCTTCTGAGATTCTTAAACAGAAGTCTCTCTTACGAATGATGGCCTAGGTAAATTTGCGGATTTTGAAATCAACCAATTTAAGATGATAGAAAGGGAATACATAGTTTGAACCGGGAACGAAACGTTAAGGAACATTTCCGTGAACTACAGAATGAGAACAACACTCAAAGAGAACGTTGTCAAAAAGAACAGAAAAAAAGAACGGAACTTCGCGAATATTTGCAATGAGAATGAAAGTATCGAGAACGTTTTCAAGACGGACTAAGATCAAATAAGGATAACAGAACGAAAAACAAATCGATAACAAAATCATTTTAGTGAAAACCACTATTGTTGATTCTAAGCCAGAGAAAGCTGATCGTTTTTTGTTCTCGATCACTGTGAAATACTAAAAAAAAAATGGAATTACACATTTTTCTCATTCATACGTGAATCGCACACCACTTTTCCTTCTCTTATCTACTTTTCAACACAGGCCTATATGCCGCTCGTTTGTTTTCCTATCGCTTGCCTCTCAACATACATACATTCATACTTACATATGTACATTAATAAACACAATCGAGCACTCTAATATAAAAAAGAAAAAAATTCCCAATGTTGACTAATTGACTTCATTGGCGTGATTGGTGTGAAACTAAGAAAAGATGCAAACGATACGCTCGAGCAACGATTGTCGCCAGTTAACTTGTTTACTGATTACATTTTAATTAAAAATCTTTGTTTTTTCCACTTAAAAAACAAAAAGTAAAAACAAAAACAACTCCTCTAAGAAATGTCAAACTAATCAACTAAAACATTTGCGTTCAAGATAAAAATGAAACACGTCAACCAACTACATTGGCAATAACAACGAGAAATCGAAACTTGCAGGCCGTTTTTGTATTTTTTTTTTTTTTTTTTTGCAATTACATAAAGAAAATTGTCGTGGAGGAAGGGTTTGAAGGCGTAGGAAAATGAGGGTGGGCCTGTCATGCTCACTCATGCACTTGAGTTTATTAGTTTTCTGCTTTCGTGTTTCGTGTTAACAGTTATCGACTTTTCAAGATTGAAACTTTGATTTTGTTGTGTATTGTGTATACCGTTTCATATTTTTAAATCACAGTGAAAATCGTTTGTGTTTTGTAGATGTAGGAATGTTGGTTGGTCAATCAAATTAGTAGCAATTGTACTTAAAACTTTAGTATGGAACCTAAATCTACGGATTTCACTACGCCTTTTGTTATCAGCTGTTTACCCAGGTGCCTTTTGCATTTGTGCATCAGTGCAGCACATTCTTCTAAACTGCTTTGGACTGATCTAGACCTGGTAGATTATCTCAGTAGCGTTTCCCATGAGCCTCTTCCTCTAACCGAACAAGTCTCTGTACTGTAGTTCCCCTTTTCCCAGGCCACGTAAAAGCTCTGGGCCGGTGAAAGGCGTTGATGCACCTTTCTTCGCTAGTTTGTCGGCAATCTCGTTTCCTTTAATACCAATATGTCCCGGAATCCATAGAACCCAAACCTGATTGGCCAGACCAAGGGTATTCAGCTTTTCGTGACACTCCATCACCAGTTTAGATGTTACCTGGTGAGATCTAAGAGCCTTGATAGCCACTTGGGTGTCAGTCAAGATGGCGATGTTCTGATTCCGGTAGTTTCGCTTGCTATTAAAGTCCGCGCATTTTTCTATGGCGTATGTTTCAGCTTGAGAAAATATACATATATTTTTCCATGGGTTCCGGGTATCTTAACCTCGGTCCCACTACCCCCACCCCGCTACCCTCGTCGGTCAATGAGCCAACAGTGTACCAGGTAATCATGTTTTTGTTTATTCGATCAAGTTAAGTGTGTTGAACTAATTACGTATTACGTGAGGCTACAAAGCCAGTAAGGCTTTCCAATATAAATGCAGATGCATTTGGAAGATGTGTTATTCTCGGACACAAATATCTATTGCACGAATCTCTGCTTAAAAATGGTTGGTGAGATAACTGAACCCATGGTTTTTGACTGTTTAAAATTAGGCAAAAATATACTACCCTCAGCTTTGGCCCATCTTTATCCTTTAGATATACCGAAGAATAGCGGCATCGTCCTATTTTGTAATAATAACCCAATATAATTATATATTATTAATTAAGACCACTTCCTATTTTACGATGCTAGGGTACCGAGGTCTAATATAATCGACGCTGAATAAAGGTAAAACTAACAGTTTTATAATAATAAAAATATTGTATTTTTGAAAACAACGACCTAAAATTACGCGGAACACGAATTCAGATTTTAGTTACAACCGTTGATTTTTTTCTGTACTGAAAGGGCTAACCAGATGATGAACATCTTTCTTTTCCCGCTAGGTGGCGCTGAGTTGTATAAAATTATAAACATGTAATTCACAAAATATAGCGTAGAGTTCTTTTTGTTAATATTCGCAATGGTTTACATGCTAAATTTTTTGTTTATGTTGTATTAAAATACCACATTTAAATCGAAAAATGAAACTTTGTACGAAACTTAAAAAAATCTGCGAAGTTTCAGCAAAATCGAAAACTTTTTATTAAGAATTTCTAAAAAAAAATGAGGTATGCAGTTTTATAGCCCCATTAAATGTTAGTATAATAATGTCCAATTGTCGTTGCTTTTTGAGAATTTGGTTGCTGACTGGCCTAAGCATTTTTTCATATAAAAAAATCTGAAAATAATTTATATCGAAAAAATATCAAAAATCAACCCGACTTTTCAGACATTTGAAATTTGCATATTGTTATATTAAAATTTAAAGGGCTTTAAAACCGCATTTTTTTTTTGAAGTTCTTATTAAACATTTTGCGATTTTGCTTAATTTTGTGAGTAACAGTATATGTACATAAGTACTTAGTATGTACTTATAAATAATTTATTCTACTGATGTGAAGTTTTTAAATATTAATGCATTCCACATTTTGTGGCTGTGTTGTGCCCATTTTAGCAATTTTAATAAAATTTCCAGATCATTGATTTTCTCATTAGCATAAAGATGTCTGGTAACACTGCTAAAAGGGGAATTTTCTGCATTCGCCATGTAAACAGACAAAAAGTTGTATCGGAAAGTTCCACTATCGGAAATTACGACTGCCTAAGAAAGAAGCTTTACATGCAAGGTCTAATAGCTCATTTCCACCAAGAGCTATGGCTTGTAATTGATATAAGCAATTACCCCCATGGAGCTGTAGTCTCATTTTTTCAATAGCCTGTTCATACAACTGTTAAAGCTTGTAGGAAATGTTTTCGTGTGTGCTCTTGAAATCACTTTTGGAAATTCCTGAGTTCGAAACACTTTTCAAAACCACTTGCACTTGCAACGTCTAGCAGCTACTTTAGATCACTTAAAAAGTTCGTGAAAAAATTTTTTTTGTTTTCATTTTGTTACACGGTGTAGGTATTTTTTGTTAATTCGATATTTATGAATTGTCATTTTATGTGTAAGTTAATCCATGCATTTCTTCCGGATATAAATTAGGAGTTTTGTATGCAGATATCCTGCGCAATAAATTGCTTTGCTTGATCGATAGCCAGACCCAAAATCTACCATATCACTAAGCAACTGGCTTTTATTCGTATTGCTATTGTTATTGCTTTTATTATTATGAATTATTTATTATTATTATATTTATTTTTTTTGTTATGTATGTATGTATGTATTTCCATTATTTTTATTGGCAACTCTAACCAACCTTCAATTCGCGCGGCATGAAATGTTTCGTTGCCAATTTCCGTCTCCTTTCGCGCTGCTGAATATAAATTCATACACATGCACGTACACTCACTCGCCCGTAATACGCTGCAGAATATTTCAATCAAAACGTGCTTTTATTGCAACTTCAAGAGCAACAGCAGAAGAAGCAGATGAATAACGCAACTTTGATTAACGGCAAAAACACTTTTCGAATATACAAACATACATACGTACATATGTATGTAGGTACAAATATATACTAGTGATCACACGCGCCTTTCCAAATGGCAAGCAAAAATGATAACACACCGTAGCGTAGAGTACAACTGCCTTCGTGTGGCGACTTTTGTCAACTGAATTCGGCAATTCGGTGGCAGCCGTCGCATTGGCGCAGATGACCCCGCTTTGGAGCATATTCAGCCGCAAAAAAAAAACACACTCACACAACGCAAGCAAACAACAACAATAGCTCAGTCAAAATCACACACACAACTTTAAAGAGAAGAGGCAACAATCATCAACGTACGCACATACATACATATGCAGAGTAATAGCAGTAATCGAAAAAAAAATGCGTTACCACGAGCGCCTCCGATGACGCATAGACGACAACGTTGCCTTACAAAATTTGTTTTTGTTTTTTTTTTTTATGTTGTTGCTGGCGATGGTGGTGTTTCTGCTGGAGCACTCGTCGAGTAGAGTGCGCGTGCCATGTGCCACTCTGTTGTTGCATAGATTGCTGACGTACGAAGCGCCAACAGTCACCACCCGCATACAGTACAGTGCTTTTTGTTGTTGCTTTTAAATATTGTTGCCATTTGTCTGTAAATGCCTGTGTTGTTGGTGTATTAGCTACAAAGTTAGTTGACCAATTTTTCTCACGCTCTCTCAACCACTCTCTTTTTTGTTTTTGTGCCATCCTTCATCCTTTCTCCCATTTCACAAATTTGGCTACAGTTAAACAACTTTGCATTTGCAAAATTTGAACTTTTATGCGCATTATCCTTGCAACTGAAAGAGATAGCACTATAACATCATATTACTCGAAAGTTGCAAAAGAGCTCGAGTGGACAGTCAGAGCAGTGCGGAGCAGCGCAAAGCAAGAAAATGTGTGCGAGAGTAGATGGCAATAAAGCGAAATATACATATATATTTGGAAAAATAAAGCCAAAAAAAAAAATACATATCGCATAACGAAAAACAATAGCCCAAAATAATAGTAACCATGTGGGGCAACAACCATTTTGCAGCATCGCAGCGAAACTCTGCCAAAAGGCCAGCAGAAAAAAGCGGCGAATACGATTCTACCTAAATGAGTATCTGGCTGTGGCGTCTGAAGTGCAGTTACATACGTTTGTATGGTGTATTCAGCCAAGGTGGCTGCTATGGAGGGGGCGGTGGGGTAGACGCGTTCGCGCACACACACACACACTGTGCGGCGGAAGTGAACATCAACAATGGAGCTGTCAATAGGCGTTCAACGCCAAAATGGCCAAAAAGTAATAACCGTGCATTAGGGTGGTGCTTAAGATATCAACAGCATGGGGCGCCCATTTATTTTGTTCTACGCACGAAATTAAGGCAACCAAGAAAATTAATAAAAATTAAAAAAATATATTTATTTATTTATTTCTTTAAGTATACCAGGCTCTGAAGAAACTTGTTTTTGTTTTTAATCGCAAAAATTCTACAAAATATTTACCTTGACCAGCTATAACTTAGCGAGTTTAGGAATTTGTATTTATCAGATTTCAAGTCTAAATTTTGTAAAGTTTTTGTGATTCAAAAACCTTTTATTTGTGTTTAATTTCTGATAGCGTTTCTAAAATCTTTTTTTTTTTTGAAATTTTCGTGGATGCTTCTCTTTTGTGCGTAAAATGAAATAAAGGGGTAAAGATGTTGATATTTTTAAGGACCACCCTACTGTGCATGTATGTATATGTGTATGAAGATAGGCTTCACTAACCAGGAGTGCTACTTGTATTCGAGTGGAGGCTTTTTAGTGATTTTAAGACTTCAGATTCAGCGTGTTCTTTTTGTTACTTTACTTGAGAATTTTGTATTTTTTCGATAATCGCATGTCGCATTTATGCATACGTACGTATGTATGTACATTAGGGAGCCTCGCAAAAGTTGTGGTTTTTTCAACGGAAATATAAAATTTATTATACATACATATATTTAGGTTAGGTTAATCTGGCCAGCGTTGAGCCGCACATAGACCGTGGAAATGTTTAGAGATCTCCGGCTAGGTTTCATTCCCTTGCGCTATGTCTCCTCCTTCGGTCCCACTTTAGGCTACGTGCCATTTAGTCGGTAGTGCCGGTGCTTCCCACTCCAATTGGGCTGTGCCCAAATGTTCGGAAATTGAATTCCCCTATTGCCGTCAATCTACCTACAGATTTAGCAGCACGGTTTTCCGCGAATATGTCACTGGACGGTAAGCTGAGGATTTTTCAAGAGCAGCCGTTTGAGTGGGCATTAGTGCTCCCGTGATCCATAGTGCCACGAGGCGCTGAACTTTCTCCATTGGTTCAAGGTATTAGGACATTTTTGCCGCTTTCCACCACACCAAAACGCCATAAAGCAGTATTGGTCTGACTATTGCTGTGTAGAAGCAATGCATCAGGACTGTCATGGCAGGCGTTACTGTCCTTCTTCACTATTTCCTCAACATTTCGCTTCCATAGCAGCTTGCTATCCAAGACTACTCACAAATAACGGGTGATTTTTTTGAGGTTAGGATTTTCATGCATTAGTATTTGACAGATCACGTGGGATTTCAGACATGGTGTCAAAGAGAAAGATGCTCAGTATGCTTTGANTTCAAATAAAGAACCGATGAGATTTTGCAAATTTTATGCGTTTTTTTTTAAAAAAAAGTTATCAAGCTCTTAAAAAATCACCCGTTACTTTCTGTGATCTTTAATTGTCAACTCGATGTTACATAGCCTCGGGGGTCTCCACACTGGGACCTTATTTCTTCTTGTGAAGAGTATAAGGCCTGTTTTGTCTGCGTTAACCCCTAGCCCCGCTCGAGATGCCCATTGGTCAACGACTTTCAAGACGCTGTTCACTACATTACTGATACTTCTAGTACTTCCCTGTTACTACTACGGCTATATCGTCGGCATACGTCACTAGCTTGGGCGCTTTGCCCTCCAATTCCTTTAGTAATTTCTTGACCGTTAGTAGCCATAATAGCGGTTATAGTACGCTACCTTGCGGTGTGACTCTGCATATCCGTCTGGTTACCCTAGCGTCGTTCCATTCCGCTATTAATTCCCTGTGCCCTTTTAATCCACAACGAAATAGCAGGTTCTACGCCTATTTATTCGATGCTCTTTATAATAGCTTCGCTTAAGACATTATTGAAAGCTCCAGAAATATCCAGAAATACCTCTCGAGCATATTCCTTGTACTCTAGAGCCTTGTCAATGTGTTGTTCTACAGTTTCGTACAGTCTCTGTGAACTTGCCCTTAGCATACGCATGTTGTGCCTTGGCCAAAATGACTGGCAGCAGAGTGTGCCAGATGTGAATGTTAAGAATTTTTTTCGGCGTTTTTAAGAGGAATGAGGTTAGATTTATGCGCCAGTATTTCTTAGAGAAGACTGGGTTACTCCTGACCGCCTTGGGTATAAAAAAAGCCCTCGCTCGCCTCCACAGTACCTCCGCATAGCTTAGCTTCAAAAAATATCGCCTTCAACCATAGTACCACAAGGTGACTAGCCTTCTGGAGCAAGACTGAGAATATTTCGTCTCCCACCTAGGGATTTGTAGGGCTCAAAACTGTTGATTGACCATTCTACTTTGGAAGCTATGACATTTGGACGTTATGTATATTAAGATTTCGGCCAAAATATTTGGAAAAAATATTAAGATTTACGTGAGCTTGTCCGATTTGGGAGTAACTTCAGAAATCTCATTATTTTGATTCAGTTGATAAAATCTTTACATATTTTAATTCACAATTTCTAATCTTAAACTCTTCTATCGGCTAAGGTAATTTTTTGGAAAAAAAGGTTTTTCAAAACTAATTTTTTTTAATAAAAAATTCGATTTTTTCTGGTAATCGGTGCAGCTGACTTGAATGTAATCATTTTTCTGAAATATCTCGGCGATGCAAAAACAATACATTTTTTTGTAGAGTGATGCACCCTAATTTATACTTGTATTTATATAAACTTGAATATTATGCACATACATTTATTTGTCTCTCGCGCACTCAGCCATAAGTCCACTGTGACATTCACATCTGACTGACTTTTATACAAACCTACATACATACACACATACATGCATAGTTCGCCTTTTACTTGACTAACTAAATTCTTGAAATGGCCACCATTTACTTCTCCTTCTGCGCGGTTATTCATCCTTTTCCTGTGTGTAGTTTGCTTTATTCTCCTTCGTTTCCAAATTCTTAGTGCAAGTCGTTGTCTGGCTTTTCAGTTCAACGACGTACTATTCTCCTTTGTACTTCACGGTCCGCCCTATTGAAATGATTTTGTTTTTTAACTGGTTTTTCGATTTCATAATAGGTGTGTGTATTTGTTAATTTGTTCCTAAAGACTTTGTTAAACATTATATTTAAACTCTACAAGTTATCTATGGCTTAGTTACAGGTTAGGATAAGTTAGGAGGGCGTATATGTAAAGTTCAATTTTTCTACTTGTATAAATAGTTTCCTATGTGCTCTGAGTATCCTTTATTGGCGAGTGTAATGTCCCCCTAACTGAAGTCCATTTTACAAAGAAAAAGGAAAGAATGATCAAAGCTACCCAAAATGAAATTGACGCTTCAGTAGCCACGAGTGATTGTCCGATCATCGCCAAAGAAAACGGACAATTGAGAGAGCTCGATGTAGCATCGGTTTAATAGCACAGTTTCAGAAGATCTTCCGCCTCTCTCCTAATGAAAAACCTCGCAATCTCTCGTTTGGCTCACAAGTAGTAATCATCTCTTGTTCCTCGTTTTTTTTTTTTTACTACCTCAGAGCAGTACCTGCTTAAGCCAGCCTTTGTCTTATTTTATATTTCTGGGTCCAGCGATCCAGTAATTAGTAACGTACAGATTACGAAATTATGCGAACGCGTCGAACTTTTTTGTTCTACATTCATGCATACAATTTTACTACTTTGGATCCTATGGCTTTGAAAGCCGCTTGGCTATCCGCTTAGATAGCGATCTTTCCGGCAGGGATCGTGTTATTTACTTAGTAGAAGATTAGCTCAGCTTGGTGTAATTTCTGCTCCATCTAGCGTACCATCAATGTAAACAGATATGGCAACATCTACCACTGGTATTCTTCTTTTCAATCTGCTCTAGTGGAACACCTTAAGATATTCCTATATTTCCCGTAGATTTCTATAGTGTGTGGTGTCATGTGTTTAGCTTCATTTACTGCGCCCTACAAGTCACCAATAGCTGAACTGGTGTTGCATACCTTGGCATTGGCCGGCGAACTCCCTTGTACAGCAAGGTTTCTTCGTGTTTGTCCCGATCTCTTTCTTCCAGATGGTAAAGGTTGTTGTCGTCGCTTTCGTTCTGGATAACATTAAGCTCCTTGCGGCGAAGAACTAGATGGCGTTTCCTGTCGAACACAGACCATCTATGTCATTAATAACAATAATATAATATTTTGGTGGGTACACTATTGTTAAGTGTTTGGCCGAACTTCCCCTCCAGTTTGTGATGTTCGTCTTGATGTGGTCGTACAAATGGAGGGACCTGAAGTTTTACGTCACCTCCGAACGGCAATTGGATTTTATGAACTTTTTGGTTGCATAAATCCACTCGGGGGGTTGCCATTGCCTGCCGATGGTGGCGAACGATGTTAGAAAAAACTTTTTCTAATTTACATAGATGTTGACCGAGCCTAGGTCTTCCATAGTGGTGGTACGCAACTCTAACGACTCAGGCACTGCAGTCGCCATTAATGTCATTACCTGATGCCAATATTAAGCAATAGCCAATGTATAAGATCGCGGATGCTCCCTTTGGTTGTTAGCGATTTTCTATATGTAAAAATTAAAAGGAAGCTTGAAGAGAACATAACTCTTTTGGAGGCCTAGTGAAATCGCACTAACTCAGATCCTACTAATTATTCTACTTCTATTCGATTTCTTCTTTTTTAATTTCTTCTAATAGTTTCACTTGTTGCTACCTTCTTTCATTTCACATCATAATTTTCATTGTGTTCCATTTCTCTTCAGTTCTTTTCGTGCCATTTTATTTTAGTCTCAATTCTATAGAAGCCTGGATAGCACATCACTCTGTTGAAACCTGGTTTAATCCCTGCTAACCCAGATCCTACTAATCATACTTCTTCTATTCATTATTATCACATATTTTACTTTTTTGCTTCGTTTTCTCGTTATTCTTTGGTTCGCTTTTCTTTTTTTCTTCTAGTTTCACTTTTGATACCTTCTTTTATTTCACATCACAATTCTCATTGAGTTCCATTTCATTCTATTCCATTTCTCTTCAGTTCCCTTCTTGTCATTTTGTAGTCTGCTGGTAGTAATCACTAGCACATTTTTTAGTTTTTAGGTGCGATTTCGTCTTTGGTTTTTTTTTTCATTTTTCTAGTCTCACTTTTTCTAACTTCTTTCATTTCACATCGCAATTTAAATTCTGTTCCATTTCACTTCAGTTCCTTGCATGTCACTTTATTTCAGTCTCAACTCATTTTTCTTTCATTTCGTTTCACTTCACTAGATTTTTGACCACCCCCTTTCCATTTTTTTTTCATCTCATTTCATTTCCATTCCCTTTATCGCTTTTTCAAATCACTACTATTTTTTAATTCACTTAAATATTTAGTTTCATTTCATTTCCATCCGTCTCAATTACTGATGAATTTCACTAGTTATTAATCGTTGTTTATGCAGTCATTTCAGTGCATGTTCTATTTAGTTTTTATGCTAATTTCATTCTTTACTTTCATTACGTTTCATGTCAATCCGTTTATTAAAAATTCATTTAGTTCTATTTAACTTACGTTTGTTTCAATTTACTTCACTTAAATTTGTTTTACTTCAACTCCGCTTCACTTCATATTTTTCAGCTGATTTCCTTCCCTTTCTCCTCCCATTTCATTTCATAAAATATTCTTCCCCAATTTGTAACTTTATTTTCAAATCTTCGTGTAATTTCATTTCATAAGTACGATTTCCGTGTCATTCTATATCATTCCCTTCAACTTCATTTACTCTTCATAACTCTTTACAATATTTCACATTATTTACAGTATTCCCCGCTTAATTGACGCTCGGTTAATTGCTTTCCGCATAATTTATTAAAAATATGTGCTATCGGAAAGAGTTATATATACCTTAAGTTTTTCCCACTTAATTCATTCCTTGGTTAATTGAACAAAAATTGTGCAATTTTTCAAGTGTATTTTTCATTAAAATATTTTTTTTAACTTTTTTAATTAATTTCAGTTTTTAATATCTTTCACTTCATTTTTAGTGTAATCGCATTATATCTAACACACTAGCTTATTTAATTTTATTCCATGTGATTTCATCTCTTTCTCGCTTCATCGTCTTTCAGTTCAACTTAAACTCTCCATCTTTTGTTTGACTTCATTTCAAAGTGGCGCATTATTATTTCTTCCATGTCTTATGTTAAGTTATCGGAAATTTTCTATTTACATTTATTCCTGAAACTATGCTTGCAAATTTCCAGAATTCCAAATTATCAACACGAACCTATCCGTAAATGTTCGCTTCTTGTGTTCTTTTTTTCCAAAAAAACAAAATTTTTTGTTTAGCTTTATTAATTACGCTGGTCATTTAATCATTTCTTCGATGCCCCAACCGCTTTGTCGCCTTATCGCTGCTCCGCATACCACATTGTTTATTGACTCAGAACTTTTCCGTCTCGCTATTACATTTCTTTTTATCTGCTTCTTTGTTCCTTTTTTCTCCCTCTTTTTCCTCAACAACATTCGTTTCGAAATTAGTTGTTTGTTTGCATTAAAGTCGGGTTTATGCGTATATGTATGTATAGTATGTGTGTACATATATGTATGTAGGTATGAATAATATGTATGGTATGTTATGTGCCAGCGTTTTCGATTACTCGTATCCCCTTCACATTCGCTAACCTCTTCTGCTTAGGAAAGGTTCTTGTTGTCGCCGAGGAACTTACTTAGCTATGTACATACATACATACTAATATATGAATGTAACATTTTACAAAGTGCCTTGCTTTGGTTTTCACTTGATGGATATCAGGTTCTGACTTTATGTTTACTTGTTTCTACTACAGCGTTTGATTTGTTTTTACTATTTTTTACAGTCTGCTTTGAAATAGGTTCTTGCATTGGACTTTAGTTTCCTTTCATTTTTATTTTTCTATTCGATTTTTTTTTGCCGCTTATGTTGTGGTCGTCTTTTGCTCTGTTATGCTCGACTGCTGCTTTTTTTCACTGTAGCCCGAAGTCTATGGTTTTTTATCTTTGTAGTCAATGTTATTTTTTTAGCTTTAAGCCTCCACTGTGATCTTGAGCTTGCTTGTATGAGGAACGATCGAGTTGCTTTAAGAGTCGTGGTTTCATATTTACATATATATATATATATATATGTACACATACAGATGTGTGTGTGCCGTATATGTACTTATACTCGTATGTAGGTTCATATTGTTTTCTTTGCGAGGGCTTTGTGGTTATTTTCTTAAGATAATATTTTTCTGATTGAAGGAAATAAAAATGGCGAATAAGTGCTGTATTTCTTTCGTGATAAAATATTTTGCATGGCAAGTTGTACTTTGCACCAAAGTCAAGCCTCAAATATCATGATAAAGAAAATATGCTTTTTTACCTAACAAAATTTAGTAAAAATTATAAAAAAAGAGACATACAAATCAACAGATTTCGAAAAAATACCTGCAGCTATTCTCTACAAATTTGAAACGCTTTCGGTTTTTATTTTTGCTAAACATTTTATACTAAAAAAGCATTTTTATTTCACTACCCAATCTTGACTATTATTTCGGTATGAACCTGGGAAAATTATGCATATTTTAAAATTATTTTTATTTGGACTGATTCTGGAATCAAACCGAACCGGATTAAGATCGATTTAATTTATTAATCTTCGATTAAGTATGTATGTACTCAGTTTCAGCGCACCCTATACCAGCGTTCACACTCGTGGCTCATAAAATAATACTAAAATAAATAGTTTTTTTATTAGATTCTTTCTGTAGGTTAGGTAACTGATTTCAGATTTCATCATCTCTTGTAGAGTTTGATTTTAAGACCGTAAGATTTCGGAGTTGTACGATCATTATTTGTTCCGTTTCCAGTGTAATTTTTTGTTCAGAATAGTTTTTGTTTTTACGTCAATATTTATAGTTATAGATTAGGGGGTTCTTCTTTTATTCTAAACGGTAGTTTGTTTTGTGGTGTGCATCCTCACTACCTGATTATTGTGGTCTAGATCCACATATAGGTAAAAATCAATGCTAAGGCGTTGTCCTTTATGTGTACATGGAGACTTCCTATTTTCATTGGTATATATTTGTGCTGTTCTTGGAGACTTTTGGCTATCATTCCTATTTTAATTGGTGTACATTTGCTTTCTGCCAAATGGTTTGCGAAGTTCGCTTTCGGTGTGGTAAATAGTTTTGGCCTTATAATTTTACTATATCTTGTTTTTATCTTGCGCCCTGTTTATCCTATTGACATTCGCAAGTCAGCTCATACACACCTTGCCTGTGTAGTGGGTGTTCTTCGTTTGTGCTATTTTCTAATATCCCTTCAACGTTGTTCCTCATTTTAAATGCTGTTTTAATGTTATATTTTTGAAATACCTTGGCCAATTTGTATATTTAACACTGCCAATTAGTTTCTTTGTTTTCCTCCTTATTTGATTTCTACGTTTTTGCGTCACTTCTTGCTCTATTTTAGAGGCTTTTTTGCACTTTTAAACTGTAGCCACTTTTAGATGCAAGAGTCTTCTAGTTTTTAAGATATTGAGTATTTAAGTTTTTACTTGTTTAGTAAACACACTATTCATTGGTCGATTCAACACAACAAGAACACTTCATATCAATATAAATTATATAAGTTCATTTTAATTTTTAATTGTTTTCTTTAGAAACTCACTTTTACTTATTTTATTTATTTACATACATACTATTTTGTTTAATTATTTCACAAATTATCGTAATGGAATAACATCAATTTAAAAAAATAAAGTTTGCTTTTACTTTTCTCCGTAAGTTTAACTAATATGGAGAGGATGGGGTTTTATGCCCCCAATAAGAATATGTATTCACAGAAGGTGTTTTCGTAGGGGAACTAAATTAGTGTAGCCGGGTTAGACTGATGAGGGGATTTTTTTGAAGCGCGGTCGCCCACGCAGAAACAAGTTCTGCTTAGAAAGATGGATGTTCCACGCAGAAATACTGAGGCCAGTGTAGCCGGAGCCGAACTGATAAAAGGTTTTTATTTGCTTGAAGAACGCCCGCAGGAAAAAGCTCTACTTAGAATGGTGTTCTACGCAGAAATATTACTAAATTTAAAAAAATCTTCAGAAAAAACTGTAATATTAAATATTTTAAAAACTATAGGGCTCCCGCATCAAGAATATTTTAGAAACAAGTAATTTTTTAACAAAAAGAAAAAAACAAAAATTTACGAGTACCGTTAATTTCTTTATGATCCAATAATGGAATCCAAACGAAATTAGTGTGAGACCACTATCTTTTCTTTAAAAAAAAAATAATTATGGTCCAAAGTTATGCGGTAACATACATAACAAAAATATTCCAATAAATTGATAACCTCCTGCTTTCTTTAAGTCGATTAAAAAAGGAGCTCTTCATCGTTCCAACAGTTCAAATTTTACCACTCATAACGGCGGTCTTTAAATTTACGTTTTAGTAGCTAAACCAATAATTTTAATAGTTTTTTATATTTTTTTCATTAATGTAAATTACATTATACAAATCGTTAGTTGTTATTTTCGATAGCTGCTTCAATTTTTATTAGCAGTTATATAGTAATGTGCTTTTTATTTTTTTAATAACTTCCTTTTAGTAAGCATACAGTTACAGGAATAATTGATTTATAGAATTATAGAATTTTTAATAAGTTTCAGATTTTTATTAATCCCTTGATTTAAATTTCGTATTAAATTCACTTATTTATATATAGATTAAACCGCCTTTTCTGTTTTCATAATCTCACACTCGTTTTGATAAGCAATGAATTTAGTTAATTCAACTCAAACTAACTGCGATAACTTGACAACTATAAAATATACACGAATTCAATATCCGATTTCACCATCCCTAATCAAGTTTTATCAGACATCAAGCGATGATGAAGTGCCATGACTACGGTCAGCGTGTCCGAAAGGTCGTTAAGAGGGCAGAAAGTACTTACGCACATTCGGCAAAAGCAGGTGGAATCGATTACAACAAAAATATTCAAATACAAACCAACCAAATGAATAACACGTGATAAAAACTCATTGAGAAGTGTTTTTTCACATTAACAACTACATAAATAAAAACTATAAACGAATTTTTTTTGCTATGAAAGAAATTAACGAATTCCCAACTTGAACGAAAATGGTTGGTACATATGTACTAAGTATGTACATACATATGTGCAAATAACACACAGACAGCAAAGGGATGTTTGCGAACAAAAAAAGGCAAATGTGACGTAGTTCATACGCAATTTCACTGGCAAACACGCACACGCAGCAAACAACACACAATACATACGCAGCACCGGTCGACAACTTTTTACAAAATGTCGTCTGCGAAGCTTAAAAGCATTAATTTAACTTAAATAGACGAGAGCTATAAAATAGCGGATGCTAATTTTTTCTCGTAAGTGGAATTTGTATTTTGTAATAAATATTAATTTTGCACCACCAGTTTAAACTTGTTTTCACATGATTAGGTATTGCGTTTTTTTTTTTGCAACAACACAGTTGTCTCACAAATTTTCCCATTGCCACTTCAATATATCCTTCACCTCACCACTTCACTTACTTTGAGCATGAGCCTTCTGTTACTTTAAGAAATGTGACAATTCGATTTGCATTCCTTTCCAACGCACTACTATAACTTTTTGTTTTGTTTTGTTTTCTCTCTCGATATCTTACCTTATATATATAACTTTTAAGAACTTTGTTACTGCAATCTCAATTTGGCGTTTCAACGCAAACACAATAAATAAACTATTCCAAACGGAAGCGAACTTTACACGCACTTGCAACTTGTCGAAATAGCGGTCACAATTGAACTGAGAAGAGCTGGACGCCAGCAAGCACATCAAGGCGGGCGGCAGCAATAGCACCAGCACACGAAGTCAGAATCAACGGCGAATTAAATTTGGAAGTACGAATACACACGTTCGTATGTGTAGCCAATTCCCCACCAACAACTTTAAGGTACTTTAACCAGCAAACAAGCCAGCTACGACGCTTTTCGACACGCTGTTAAGGCAAATAAAAACAATTTGTATATAGCAAAGCAAATGTGGGAATGTGTATGTGTGTGTGTGAGTGGTATTTTCCTATTTTTTGTTGTTGCTGGGAGCAATTTAGTGGAGCACTGCGCAAGTGCGCTCTCACATTCGTACATAAGTACGTTTGTATTTGTATGCCTCCCAAAAGTCGCCAGGCGGCGCTCCCACTCAGCGTTTCGAAAATTCACTTAAGTGCAGCGTTGCCATATTTCAGTTTTTTTAGAAACGCTTGGAGTCGATGGTGCCGTTCTTGCTTTTTTCTACCAAAATTGGTAAGATGTTTACTGTTTGGTTGCTTTGAAGGAATTTTGGTAGATTTTAGCAAGCAGTCTAAGTAAGTAAGTGGTGAAAATCGGTTCTGAGCCGATTTGGTATTCAATAAGTTGTCTCACGCCTCTAGTTTTAAAAAAATGTCAATGATTTGTCAACAGGCTCTGAGCAGGTCACAAAAAGAAAAAATATGGAGAATACGATAATTGCTTTATATTTTAACCAAACAAAAAAACGAGAAAATTAAGCGATGATATATTTTTTCACAACAATTTCATTAAAAAAAAAAAACCTACAACTTTAAAACATATAAATATTAAATGAGATTTAGAAAGAAACTATGTATTATTAAAGTTATAAAATCCGAGATAAAAATATAGTAAGCTAGAACCGCTGAGAGACACTTTTAGCATTTTTGACGTTTGCAAGTAATTTAGTTTTAAAATTTTAAACACAAACTCACACACACATTCTGGTTTTTAATCCTAAACAACAACAATTTTGAAAAAAAATATTTCTTTTTATTCTCAAAGAGAGAGGTAAATTAAAAAGGAAAACAAGTAAGGAAGTATAACAAAAAACAAAGTTTCAGCATATTGAACCAAACCTCTACATCCCTTTGTTATTCGGTACGCTGAACGCGAATCCGAGGTCTGTTAGCCTCTATCGCGTCAGGTTCGAGGTCATTTGAAGGTCAAGTAGGGAAAAATTCATTGAATAAACCTGAAAATATAATACAGGATGGATGGTCACCGTAGCTATCAGCTGACTGTATCTGTTTGTTTTCACTACACATTTTTTGGTGAACTTTTTATGACTTCCTCTTACTGAATACCCAATCGCCTCAAGCCACAAAAAGTCCTGAGTTTAGTGACTTGAGATGAGATTGACTTACTGAATATTAGCATTAGTCGCAACTAGAAATAAGAACACATTGACGATATTTTACGTGGCGACAACTTTTTTCATTATTTTAGCTATATTGACAAAGTTCTGGCATGGCAGTGAGTTTATAGAAGTATGCCGATGATTTTTTCCGTTCGAGACCCTGGACACTAACAGCCGACGAGCGCCTCAAACGGACCACAAATGCTTCAAAAGACCGAACACAGCGGCAGCGCAGTGGTCTAATCTGTCCCGTGGCTTGTCTCACACTTTTCATACTTTTTTAAGTTTGACTAGATCTACGAAATTGGTTAGGTCTATTCTTTTACAAGGGGCCCGCTGTGTTGGCATTTCCCTCTTGCTTTAACAGTGACTAGTTTTTTAAATTATTTCCCAGCACAAAGGAATAAATTAAGTTATCACTTTCCGATTTTTTTTAAGAACATTTTTAAGCTAAAGAGAGGGCGAGTCTTTTCTGTGTGAGAGGTATATCCCTTCACCACCAAAATAAAAGCACATAATAATTATAATGCCCCAAAACCCCATTATACAGTCACTACAATTAAGGATATAAAAATAAGACAGAGAACGCAAAAAAAGATAAAAATGGGCTGGCCTCGTCAGTTATATACCGCCGAAACCAAATACATGACCACACTTTTTTATGCGAACACCTTTCCTAATTTTTCTAAAATCCTTTCGTTTTTTAAAGATACAGTTTTTTTTTTGTTTGAAATACATTTTTTTTATTGAAAATGCAGTTTTTTCATGTGAATTCAGTTTTTTGAAAAGAAATCTGGCAACACCGCAACACACACACACATACATGTACATTCATGCATACTACAAATGTGCAAATATTTGTGCAAGAAGGGGAGCACGAGCAAGCGCGGTAGCCGGCTACATTTGGAATTTGGAACACAGTGAGAGAGCGAGCTGTGCATTGTTTGAATTTTTGAAATTGAATTGGAAGAAAAGTAAGAAAAGAAACAAAAACAATGAGCCATTGCCGCAAACAATTGGGAAAATATCAAATCAAAAGCAATGGAGAAGTGTATACAAACCAAGCTCAGAAATACATACACACAAACATATACATATATGAACATATACATATCTGAGCATACATATTGTATGTACAAATGTATATCGTGACAAGCCAGCTAAATAAGATAAAATTCTTACTCAAGCCAGGTTGAGAACAGTTTGCTTTGGCCAGTGGAGCGTAGACAAGAAAAGTCAGAGAATCGGTAAGCCGCTTAAACGTGTTTTATGCACACAATCATTCACTTATGTACATATGTACATACTTTTACATGACGGCACGAGTACATATATGTATGTATGTATGTAGGTAGCCACAACATCAACTGCACATATGTATGTACTAGAGATGGGCGCGAGATATGGGGGCGCGCGGGA
Source organism: Rhagoletis zephyria (assembly GCF_001687245.7). Classification (NCBI taxonomy): domain Eukaryota; kingdom Metazoa; phylum Arthropoda; class Insecta; order Diptera; family Tephritidae; genus Rhagoletis; species Rhagoletis zephyria. Next base: position 64,969 of record NW_016157463.1, read on the forward strand.
CCCACGGTACTGATTTCAAATTGGCCGGGATGTACGATATCGGGAAGGTCTCTAAAAATTTTGCGGGCGGGACTTGACCAAAATCCGTTCTCGACACTCCCGATAAAAGCAAAGCCTCCGCAAATTCAGAAAATCTTCCTCAAAAGCGATGTATGAAATATGCACTTTTTTATGTTTTATTAAAACGAAAACTAACAGCAATGCAAAACACAACAAACGGAAGATGACAGGTCTTTCATTATTTTTTTTATATTTAAAATTAATTTAAAACACATGTGGACCCGCGGCACAATTCTGAAAAAGTCGGGATGGGCGGGTTCGGGACTTAAAAACTGAATTTCGGGATGGTCGGGATCGGGTAATAAATATTTAGTCCCGTGCTCATCTCTAGTATGTACATATGTGACCATCCTATCCAGCCATCAGTGAAGCTGTCAGCTCTCGCTCAATTCGCCTTGCTCTCCATTTCCATTGCTGCTGTACCTGTGTACCTTTGTATTTTTCCCTCGAACCACTTCCGCTCCAAATATTTCATGTCGCCAACAAAACCAGTCACAACAACTTATAGCACCGACTAACGAACTCATTATGATTGTTAACAGTGGGTAGGCAACGCAAATGTGCAGTATAAAATAAATAGTAGTATCATGAAAATAAGTGTTCATTTTAAAGATAAAGCTTCACTTCTGGCAACATTGCCCGTCATAATGTTCAGTTTCTCAGTAAGGAAATTAAGCCTGCATATCTTCAAATTATAACCCCGCCCAATAAAACGTGTTACTGCTTTTTTTATTAGAGATTATTAGAATTCGCCGACCAATTAAAAAGTTTACAGGAGAAGCGCAACGAATGAGGATGCTGTAAGCAGATCGGAGTTTGGAGGAAGCTACAAGCGATTGGTAGCATTCTCCGATCTCGGTTGGATAAAACTCGAGTCATTCCGGAACGTAGAAACGTCTTGATCATTTAAATAGGCACTTATTGGTATAAGAGTCATCTACCGCGTCAGATGGTATCTCTACTTAAGGACGAGAGCCGGACTTACCAACCACTGTACCGGTGTTGTAATGACCACCCTTCACAGACGAAAATCTTAAGCAACCTTGAAAGACCTTGCGTCAGGGATACGCAACAGAAACAGATCTTACCGCTACTCAATCAGACTTGACTTCGACGTAATCAACCTATATCCGATTTGTGAAGGTACCAACCACCTCTTCACTTACCCCTTCAAACCCACTCAGCTAACAACCATCTCACTTTGGTTCGATGCCATCGAGACAGCACGTTTCTGGGTCCTACTCTTAGTTGAGCTTAACGAAAACGACCGATAGACTAGCCAAATACAAGAACAACAGCTACCAAAAGACGGCAACACAAAGCTGTTCCAATTTGCCAACAGCACCGCGATATTCTTCAATATTGCTCCTGGAAACGCTATGAAACTCAATAGTCTCTGCGAATCTACGCAATGACTAGCAGGCCTAATATAATCTAATCTACTTATTTAAGATTAAAAGGTTTTTTCCGTTATGTATTCTCTAGTTGGTGCCAATAGTGCATAAATTAAACCGTTTGATGGAATTTCAGTTTATTTTGATTTTAAGAAAAATATTAGAAAAAAAAATATTCAGAATGCTTGAAGTTGTCATCTCAGAACTATAAAAAGATTTGTTTTAAAACAATTTGAATTAGAGCATAACGTCTGCTGAGTGAAAGACCGACCTATTTCAACAAATGGTTGAAGAACGCCCTATCTCAAAATTTGGTTCAAAAATGCCCTATCTCAACCAACAGTTTATTGAAAATATCTTCAGATGGGGACGTTTTTGAAGCGGTGGGTGAGATAGAGCATTTTTGAAACAAATCCTGAAATATTGCGTTCTTCAACCATTTGCTGATGAGACAGGGCGGTCATCCTCGCACCCGACGATATGTGGGTCAAAGTTTCAGTAGAACTAACTAACTAACTATGGTCGATCCCATACATTTACCGAAGGTTTTATTTTTATTTCGGTTGGCTGTATGAGACTTGATTAGTATTTAGCCTAGCTCTTCTTCCAATTTGTAGTCTATACTGTGATGGTATCACACCAATGCGAACGCCAGATGGTTTTTTATGAAAAGGTGTTTCATTGCAGAAATACACCCGGAGGTTCGCCTTAGTTTGCCTAAGACGACCGCCACTGAAAATAAAACTTTTTGATGTGTAAACATCTATGCTCCCGGTATGGTAAAAATTTACGTAAACTGTTACGCGTAGACGCACCAAGACGAGTACAAAAGTAGTACAAATTAAATCATATCTAATCAGCTGTTCTAGTAAAACTCCTCATTGATATAATTCCGGCTCTTTTCGGGATCATTTCGGCACTAGTTCAAGACTTTTTCGGGACCATTTCGAGGCTAGTTCGGGCTTAGTTTAGGACCTTTTCGGGTCTACTTCATGGCTTTTTCGGGATCTTTCCGGGACTACTTCCGGAACGATTATATATAAAATTTCAGGAGTACCTGGTACTCACGCCTTTTTTCATATTGGATTGACCAGGAAGCTAAAGACTCTAACCACTCAGCCATGGCGGCCAACTTCATAATAGCTGTCGATCAATTACATACTATGTAATTGTTATATGTCCTTAGTACGAAATGCGTTTTTGAAACACACCATGCAACGTCATTTCATTTCATAATCTATGTGAGTTGCATCTGTTTTTTTTTAAACTTACTCGTTCATGGTTCTTTTAATGTTGTTGTTGTTGTTCGACTACACAACATTCATACATACTGAATGCATCCGATACCCATTTCTACAAATATACATACATACTTACACAGCCACACACCACTTATGCATGCATGTGTCTGTAGTCGATCCCCAAATCAACGCTTATTTGTATGTATTTGCATTCACATTTTTATTTGCCTTTATTTCTTTGTGGTTTTTCGATTTGTTTTGGTTTATTGCAAATCAGCATGCGGCGTTTGACGGCGTGCTCCACACAGTGGTTGCAAATAAATATTTGGAAACGAAACGCAATAAACAAAATCCAAACACACACTTGTGCATCCGTCCAACAATGCGGCCATACGCACCAATACACACAAAAGTAAACAAAGTTAATGTGCTCCATGCTCTCAAAGAGTGCGCTACAAAAATCTCGCATGCTCCAATGCTCCAACAAAATGTATCTCTCGCCACGCTCGATTTCTTTAGCTTATTACTTATTACCTTAGGCGGCCCACTCTTTCCCATTTAATTGCACATTCTTAGCGCACTGCTGTGCGAGTGGGATAACTACAAGTGCAGTGTTGGAGCGCCAGATTGTACAGTCAATGGATGCAGCCAGCAGCGTGCAATAGAGAAGCGAGATAGCTATTTGTTGATTGATACGCTACAAATAGCAGACGATGCTTCCCTCGCACGGTAAGTGGCATATGTATTTCCGGTTCATAAGAAAATCAAAGGAAATTTAATACAAAAGCAGGGATATTTAAAATTGCTACAGGGTGCGACAATAAAAAATAAAAGTACTTGTCAACTTAAAAGAATTTAAGAGGATCTATAAAACTTTAATAAATTTGACTTGCAAATGATGAACAATACACCTTTAAGATTAGATTATATGCCCGGGAAATCAGATCCTTATATAGACTAGGCGCTATAAGAGTGTGCTGCGCATTCAGATGGGGCAGCGCTGGTAATCGCAGGGCTTTGTCCTATTGACATAGTGACAAGAGATATAGCGGTAGATCCAGCTGAACGCGGTAGAGAAAGAGCGAATCAAAACTGCTTACAGCAGTGGCAGGTTCGTTGGACCCGTACGACTAGTGGTCGTGGGGCATATAAACTCATTCCGAGTATAAGCAAATGGCTTAACAGGCGACATGGAGAAGCGGACTTCCACCTAACCCAAATACTAACGGGACACGGTTGTTTTTAAGCGTACCTATACAGACTTACATACGAGGACGATCCCTACTGCGAGGTCTGGGCATGAATCACGTATGACGACAATCGTCTGGACGATATCGTGCTGAGATTGTCTTGTTTCATGAAAACCAAAAATTGTTGGATCGTTTGTGCGATATCGTCCACTCAATTCGAGTTTTGCTTCACGTAACAGTAACAGCAGCACGTAACAGCAAAACAAATACATGAATCAGTGTTTTGAGGACATCGTTTTATCAGTATCGTTTGAACGATAATCGTTTCAAAATCGTTTCTCGAAGTAAGAGCGCATTGGAACCTCGACCTTTCCCACCGCCAAGACAGTGGGGCTTTGAAAGTCGTACAACCGAAGCGTAGACGCGAATTGGAACCTAAGCCGCTCAAACCGCCGAGACAGTGGGGCCTTGAAATTCGTACAACCTAACCTAACCTAAGCCGTTCCAACCGCCAAAACCGTACCTCTGAAACTCATCACATACGAATGCCTGTCAATGCAAATACCAGCGACTGAGCTGCTCGGAGTCATGTTCACTATGACCATCCCAACAAAAGCAGCTACACCAGAGGTTCCCAAACGTTTTCCCCCGTAGACCCCTTTCAAACCCTCACTGGTTTCGGTGGACCCCCAGCTGCTACATGTCTAACATATTCCCAAAGCTCATCAAAAATTTAAAGACTAGAGCTAACGATGTAAATTTGCATCGCGGGTGAGTTCCAAAACTAAATTCGAAGTGGCAAAAATAAAAAATAAAATAATTTATCGTGTTCTCTTTATTAAAACGATGTAATTACACACTTGCAAGTTTTAAAAAACAGAGCTCGTAATGCGATCAAAGTGCTCTCTAGCTCTGAGGAGTTATATTTTTTAAGAGAACTCCGAGCGCTAGCGTTATTTACATTCTCTTTAGCAAAACCTTCCCCCTCACATGTTTGTCTCACTCATAAATTTGCCTGTGGCGTATTGGTAAAATAGTTTATTTGTGTTGATGGCATCATTTTTATTTTTATCACTCCGAGTTTTTAAGTGAGCCAGTTCTGGCCAAATGGTTAGATGTCTCATTACCAACTCCCGAGTGACCTGGTACCCAGAGTAAAGCAAGCTCGTTATGTTTACCAACATAAAATAATAACATAAGTTGAGACTTGCATTGCCGAACTAGTTGGGAAGTACTTAGATAGAGGGCTGGCCAATGCCTTAAGTGCAGGCTGGCTGCCACTTCGGATATGTAAACTTCTTCCACTCTACGTATTTTACACCATGCCTAAGCCATGACGGCTTTGAGGATCGCATTCCCCAAGATACAAGTGAAGCTTATCTCCATTAGGTTCGAAGAAGACCCCACATCCCGACCCAGAGTCAGTTGTGGAGCCATCAGCGAAGACTCGATAATGTGTGACTCCGGGCACAGTGCTGGAATTAAACCGGCATTCAGCTCCAGGGAACTCAATATTATAGAACCTCTTCAACAAAGGTAATGGTGGCGTACTATCCTATAGCATTGAAAATACCCAAGTGCTTAAATATCTGCCGCCAGCATTTTTCGCCGCGCCCCACTCAGTGTTATAAGAATATCAGTTTCTTTCTAGTCTGAAGGTGGCCTTTAAGGCTTCCCTACGTATGAAGACATAAAGTGACGGTAAGTACAGCAGTGCGTCAAGAGCACTACACACCACTAAAAAAAAATAAAGTTAAATAAAGCGGATATCAAGCAACCATTTTGATTCTTTACTATAGATAAATTTTCGTGGACCCCCAGTTACAACTCGTGGACCCCCATATTTTTTTCACGCCAACGTAGACCCCCGTCGAGTCTCCCCTGGACCACTTTGGGAATCACTGAGCTACACCGAAATTTGTGCACAATGGAGCAGATTAACGCAAGAGCTACGATAGTCGCTCACCTNTCCCCCTCACATGTTTGTCTCACTCATAAATTTGCCTGTGGCGTATTGGTAAAATAGTTTATTTGTGTTGATGGCATCATTTTTATTTTTATCACTCCGAGTTTTTAAGTGAGCCAGTTCTGGCCAAATGGTTAGATGTCTCATTACCAACTCCCGAGTGACCTGGTACCCAGAGTAAAGCAAGCTCGTTATGTTTACCAACATAAAATAATAACATAAGTTGAGACTTGCATTGCCGAACTAGTTGGGAAGTACTTAGATAGAGGGCTGGCCAATGCCTTAAGTGCAGGCTGGCTGCCACTTCGGATATGTAAACTTCTTCCACTCTACGTATTTTACACCATGCCTAAGCCATGACGGCTTTGAGGATCGCATTCCCCAAGATACAAGTGAAGCTTATCTCCATTAGGTTCGAAGAAGACCCCACATCCCGACCCAGAGTCAGTTGTGGAGCCATCAGCGAAGACTCGATAATGTGTGACTCCGGGCACAGTGCTGGAATTAAACCGGCATTCAGCTCCAGGGAACTCAATATTATAGAACCTCTTCAACAAAGGTAATGGTGGCGTACTATCCTATAGCATTGAAAATACCCAAGTGCTTAAATATCTGCCGCCAGCATTTTTCGCCGCGCCCCACTCAGTGTTATAAGAATATCAGTTTCTTTCTAGTCTGAAGGTGGCCTTTAAGGCTTCCCTACGTATGAAGACATAAAGTGACGGTAAGTACAGCAGTGCGTCAAGAGCACTACACACCACTAAAAAAAAATAAAGTTAAATAAAGCGGATATCAAGCAACCATTTTGATTCTTTACTATAGATAAATTTTCGTGGACCCCCAGTTACAACTCGTGGACCCCCATATTTTTTTCACGCCAACGTAGACCCCCGTCGAGTCTCCCCTGGACCACTTTGGGAATCACTGAGCTACACCGAAATTTGTGCACAATGGAGCAGATTAACGCAAGAGCTACGATAGTCGCTCACCTCCGGATACCCTCGATATCAAGGTGCCAACAAGGGGAGGCCGATTACCAAATATTTACGAGGCATGGTTGCTTTAAATCATATTTATTTGAACCGATTTAAAACGATACTATCCTGAAGACGCCTAGCACTGATTGTTGGTCTGTCCGCAGTTTTGCGATCGAAGGGATGACTAGAGCATGAAGGTGGGGTAGCCACTTGCAGTTAATATCCTGGTGGATGCTACAATTGAGTCGGAAGACAACTGGTCCGTTTGAAGTTAATTGCGTTTGGCGGAACAAATCCGAAGATTTTAGTAGAAAGTAATAGGCCGCTCCCGAACTCCGCGAAGTAATACCTTACGGTAGTTCCACGGAGGGAGGGAAACGGAGTAGGGATGTGTTTTAAGTGCGGTGAGCCAAAAGGCACGTCCCACACTTTTTGCCTTTAGGGGTCTCACTCTTCCTCCTTGTCGGAACTCCTTAACTTAGAAAGCTAAAACCTTAAAATTTAGTGATCTATTTTCCTATCAATCATAAAAGGTATACTGAGAAAATTATCAAAATCAGTGATCTATATCTTCCATACCACTGATTTTGATATAACCTTCTTTATTTGTTTTATCTGATGTTGATGATGATGATAAGAGCCGCAGCACTAAATCCCTCAGGAAAAATTTTTTATACATATATACATATGTGTCATCGGTTTCGAAAGCGGTTTTCAATTTGGATTTGGAAGCAATTTCAACTGGTTTGCTAAGAAATGAAGACAAGACGAAGCATCTTCTACATCGAGTTAAGGTGGCCCTTGGAGTGTTCGATAGAAAAATTCTGCGGCCCTGTCCGAGCCGGCGACGGCGAGACAACGAAACTGTGAGCTGTATGAACTTTAAAACGACATCGACTTTGTGTGACGAACTAAAATACAGTGGCTTCAACATGAGTATTCAATATGAAACTCAATGGCGGGGGAGGAATAGGAAGGCTTCCTTCGCGATGTAGTGACCGGCTTGAGAAGCATTTGGCTTCACTGATGTAATTTATCGGACTCAACAAAATCTATTAACAGGTTACAACGCTAAACCTAGCAGAAGTTAAATTTTCTTAGTTCCGTAGGGAACACAGAAACCGTTAGTTGGTTGGGTTGTTGTTGTTGTAGCGGCATATTTGGCCTACCTAGATCAGATATCCATTCAATAATTATCGTCAAGCTCAATTCACGGTAGGCTCAGAAAATGAGCTGTTTCTAGTTGTCGGGGTGGAGCCAGAGGGAGATAGGTGTTGCAGATGGTAGTTGGACTCGTATGACGGCGCCCTATTAATGGGAGCACTCTTTAGCTACTCGAAGAGCTTTGATGTGGCATGTCTGTAGCTTCGTCCACTGCATCCACACAGGCGCTGCGTAATTTAGGTCGCGTCATACGCTCATGTGGAAAACGGAAAGCTAGACTCCCAATGTTGTAGCTGGTCTTCCCTTATCTGCTAAACATTTCCTTTTAAGGTTTATGGAATTATACATAATTCGAAAAATAAATATTTATATGAAAAAAAGAATAATTAAAGATAAAGCTAAGGGTGAAGATAAAAAATAACGATAAAGATGAGGATAACAAAAACAAACAGAGATGAGGACAAAGATAGAGATTTAAAAAAGGAAAAGAAAAAGAAAAAGAAAAAGAAAAAGAAAAAGAAAAAGAAAAATAAAAAGAAAAGGATAGAGATAAAGGTAGAGATAGAGAAAAGGATAGAGATAAAGATAAGAGTGAAAATTAATACATATATGGTGTGCCATGTTATGTTGCTCACCGCATTTCACCTCAGCTTATCTCACCTCATTTTAACTCACTTCATTTCAACGGTCGTCAATTCACCTTAGCTCACCTCCTCTCAACTAACCTCATCTCACCTCTCCCTTAACTCAAATCAACTATTCTCAATGCCGCCAACTCACCTTATTTCACTTCACCTCACATGAACTCATCTAACCTCACCCTAATGCAGCTAAACTAACCGAAACTCACCTCGACTCACCTCATTCCAACGCACCTCACTTCACCGAACCTTAGTTGTAGTGGTCAATTTCAACCGCTGGGCGAAAAAACTTTGCTCGTAAAAGTGTTCGTTTACGTTGCAAACCTTCGCAGTTCTGCGTATTTATTTGTTATATACATTTAAAATCTTAACATCTTAATCCACAATTTCCTTTTTTCTTCGCTAATTTGGCGCCTCATTACTTGGCTCCTCACTTGTGGGGCGTCTCAAGCGCAGTGTAAAAATACAATAACAAAAATTATAGCGCCCAAGTCAGCGAATTACTTGCAATTGGCAACAACGAACATTTAACCATTCAGCCGCCTAACAAAAGTACCAACAAACCAGGCAACCCAAACAACAAAGCCTGTCAATAGTACAATAAATTTGTAGGCGGCTGAAAAAAAATTAAACCAATTTCAAATGTTTGGCCCATAGCTGCTTCGATTAGAGTACAGTGATTTAGAACGAGCTAGCAGGGCAATAGGCATGGAGGTGGGCCAAACATTTCGCTGCAGGCATAGGAAGTTAAGGTGAAATCGTGCACTTTATTGCCAAATTTGTAATGGAGCAAGGAAAAATGTGAACTGTTTTGTGCAAATAAATGTGGAACGAGGAGGAGAGTAGAGTAGTAGAAGCTTTTAAGAAGTTCACGTTGCAATGCCACATGAAATATGGTCACAAGGTGGGTGGGTAGCGCTGCACACTTGTGTGTGAGGGACAGACGCGCGTATGGCAAACGATTGTGTCACGAATTGCCCAATGCGGTGCAGCAGTGCGAAGATTTTCGCCGATTGGCAAGTAAATAAATCGAAATTTTGTACTTGAAATGGTACCAGAGGGCGCGTCACAGCTGGTTATTTGCGGTGGGATACAGGAGATTATGTGGTTACTGCTGCTGATTTGTTTACTTCTCACGCAGGGGCGGATCAGGAGTTTTTTAAAGAGGAGGATGTTAAAGGTTTTTTTTTATATTTGCTTAATAGCAGTTTTCAAAAAGTAAGCCAAAAGGCCATTTCCAGCGCGTTCTAGAAAGCTCAAAACAAGCTTTTTGTTGAAAAAATTCTATAGAATTTTTTTCTTTTGAATTATGTATCTAAGGCACTAAAAGATTACAGAATGAAGGTCCGTTCATAAGCATTACTTTTTCGTAACCGCAGTTTACTCAGCATCAGCTTTGTCGTGCTTTGATTTTGTCTCCATGAGCTTTGCAGGGCAATTCTGGCTAAGAAAGTTGAACGTTTTTTTGAATGACAATTACAGCCTTATTCTGTATCACGAACGATAGGCAATACGAACGATTCGTCTGCAGAGGAATACTTCAAAAATTAGTCCGGCGACATCATTTTAGCCGGTTTGAACGCGACCGAGACCATGGCAACGTAATGCATGAAAAGCAAGACGAAGACGACCGATAGAGTTTAAAATCGCAATTAGAGAGGTTGTCGTCTGCAGACGAATCGTTCGTTCTGCCCATCGTTCGTGATACAGAATAAGGCCTTAAACGACAATAGGCGAGAAACGTATGTACATATGTATGTAGTTTGAAAGAATTTATTTATTCTAGCACGAAAGCCTTTCAAAAAAGCTCCCTTTCCAGCTTTCATGGCGAAAAGCTCTTTTGGCAGAATGTAAAATTTTGACATTTTGCTCGCGCTACTCCAACAGCCGCAAGGGTCAAAGCCCTCGGTCAGCGGACTATTTTATTTTTTTTTTTAATATTTTTTTTTCTTCTTTTCATTTTTTTATTTCCAATTAATTTTTTATTTTTTTGTTTTTATTTTTATTTAATTTTTAGATTCCATTGTTTCAAAAAGAAAAATGTAAATTTTATACAATTTTTGTTTTTTTTTTTAATTTATTTAATTTTACTTTTTTTATTATATATTCTTAATTTCATTTAATATTTAGGAGCTTATTTTAGTTTTTCCGCATTCAATTTAATTTTATTTCGGTAATTTTTTTTTAACTTTATATTTGGTTAATATTTAGCTTAGATTATTTTGAAAAGAAAAATAAATAATTTTTAATTTCATTTAGTTTTCAAAAACTTATATTTTTTTAAATGTTTCAATTAATTTTTTATTTTTTAAATTTCATTTAATTTTAGGAACATATTTTATTTTGCTTTTTTTTGATATCATTCTCTTTAGATTTTTAATTATATTGGTTTTTGTTTTGTTTTTTTTTTTTAAATTATATTGTTTTAGAGAACATATTTTTTTAATCTCATTTAATTATCAAAAACCTATTTTATTTTTTCGTTTTTCATTCAATCTTCCTATCTATTCTTCTTATGTTATTTATTTTCTCTTTTTAAATTTAATATTTTAAATTAATTTTTTATTTAAGTTTTTAGCTTTTACTGTTTTAAAAATAAACATATATTTTTGTTTTATTTTGGAACGAAATCGTCATTCTTGTCAAGTTTGGTTTGCAGACAAACCGGTTTCGGCATTGTGCCATCTTCAGTCTCATTTTTGTCATTTCAATTAATACTTGAAACTAATTTTATTAATTAATTTATTTTTTTTTATTTAATTTAAAGCTTTTGTTGTTTTCAAATTTGCATTTTTATAATTTTTATGTATTATTTTAAGTCGAAAAATTTATTCACTTATTTCGTTTCTCATTTAATTTTATTGTTTATTTTCTCTTTGTTAATTTTTTTTTAATAATTTGTTTATAATTTTTAGATTTTATTGTTTTAGAAATAAAGATATATTATTAATTTCAATTAATTTTTAGAAAGTAATTTTATTAATTTAATTGTTTTCTTTTTTCATTTAGTTTTTATTTTTTTTTAGTGTAAAAAAATATTTTTTGTTTATTTGATATAATTTTTAAAAACTTGTTGCTAACATATAAACAGAATAACGCTAAGATATCCTCGCTCAATTCAATAAAGGGGTCCAAAAGAAAAACCCCCAAGGTCTATGGCCATGACTAAGAGCATACTTACCTTTCCGTACGTCGAGTGTTGTTATTTGGAAACCAATAGCCTAATAAAAATAATTATAGTAAGCCGCAAGCACTCGCCGCACAAAAATGATTGGTGGTGGGTCACCAAGAAAGACGAACGCTCAGTGCCAACTATAAGCTTTTCCCTACAACCTTTATTTATGGGCTATGCAATTGATTTAAGTTGAAATTTTAACTTAATCGCTTAATAATTTAATTGCATATAAAATTTAGTAAAGGCATTAAATATGAATCTCAAAAACATTTGTGAAACTCATGCATTGCACAAGCGCGAGTATTCTGGGGCTGGAGAGAAGCGCTTCCCTAGAGAATAATTTCCACTAAATTTAGCACAAGAAAAAATAGAAAATGCACAGCCGAAAACCTGAGAGGTGATTTGCAGCCTACCACCGCACGAGTCGCAATTAATCATGCAGCGCGCATCAGGTTTGCGTGGGATAGCCATTAAAAATTTATGAGCGTTGAATAGTTATTTCTTTGCGAAATTTTTCGCAGCCCTTTGTTTTCGCATTTTATTTTTTTACTTTTGCTTTCATTTATTTTTTTCGTTTTATTCTGCGTTCCCTTTTTTCCTTGATATTACTGCCAAAACAATATGCCAACGTTGACATTTCGAGGCGGCGTGTTAGCTTACACTACCCTACTGCCTCCTCTCTCTACATTCGGAAATGGGCTGACTATAAGCTGTGCATAACAATTAGTCCAACCATAACGCGACCAACCCAACGCTCACTGCTCATATGCAGAAAGCGTCCACCCAAAAATTTGCGTATTTGGTGGTGGGTGGTATGAAGGCCACCACTCTGCTGCTGCTGCTGTTGCTGCTGCTTTCTGTTGCATTGTGTTGCACGTCATAAATATCATATCACTTGCATACATATGTGCCACATGCCAGCGACAGTCGACAAGCGAGACAAGAGTACAAGAACAACGAACGACAAAGCCAGAGCCGGCCAACCAACAGTAGATATGTAATGTCGGCTTGCTGGTGTCGCTTTTGGTTACAGCTGTTTTTGAGTTGCTGCTGACCAGAACAGCAGAAACGGCAACAATCAAGTCAACAGCAGTGACACACACCCATCAAAATGCAACAACAATGAGTACAAGATGATAGCGACATTGGCTGATTGCTGTGGCTGCTGATGTTGGCATTGGTGTTGGCTTTAAAGAAAGTGGCAAAATATGATTATCATGGACAGCCAGCAATGCATATTTGTTGAAGGATTTTGCATACGAAAACATACAAAGAGACAATTGCATATATGTGCATAATCCATGTGTGTAAATGATCCGCTTCCAGCTCGCCGGAAATCTGTGACAGACAGGAATGGCCTTCCCTCTGTCACCATTACGAGAGAGTGAAGTGTCATTAGTTAAATCACAGACACCAATGAAGGTGAGACATCTTTATGCATATGTAAGCGATTTTTTTTTTATATTTTTTCCTCTCATCAGTCGTTGGTTTGGCTTCAGACCAAAAAAAATTCGCCAACGGCCTTTCTCTTTTGCGATGTTACGCAAGTTATTCATCCAAGAGTACATATAAGCAGCTCCTTCTGTTGTTAGCTTTCCATGTCCAGGTATGAGTTAACCTTAAGATATAGGATAGTTCAATAAGACCGCAGGTGTTCGCAATGGGGCCATTGGTTGATGCGCTGTGAGCCAAGTGGCACCGCCCTGTTGAAATCACATATTTTGGAAGATGGTTTCATCTAATTCAGGTCATAAAATGTTTGAAGTGCGATCCGATGACTCCGCCACCCCAGCCGAATGAAATAGGGAGTCGTTGCGGGGTGATGATTTTGTTTTAATCGGCATCATCATTTGGATCACTCTTGTGCATTGTTCAACTGAGTATCGCTCCATGACTAAATTTGCTAAAGCCTGTAATACCAATTGTCTGAAACAGTATATTAAAAAACATTAAAATATCACAAATAATTGCATTCGCCCTATATTTCAGGGGGCTGTCGTCTTCCAAGCATACTATATATCCAAGTGAGTCGGATATTTTGTAATAACTTAGCGACAATTTTCGGACCGCTCTCGCAACTTTTCGGCATTTATAACAAACGTCGCAAAATTGTGATATCGATCCGAAAATTTTCGCTACCTCGTTACAGAAAAGACTATCGTTTCATTTCCTTGCGTTTGTTATGTGCAGGCAAGTGTGAGAATTTTACAGCTCATCCCTTCAGTCGACAAACAGATGTTGAGTGTCGATCCTTTTCTTGCGGGTCTTTTTAAAGATTTGGCGTACCCGGTCTATGTTAGATTTGCCAGGTCTAAAGCCACCCTGATAAGGGCCAATGCGCCCATTGACGGTGGGCTTCAGTCCTTTACGCAATACGCTCGATAAGACTTGTAACCCATGCTTGGAAGGCTGATCCCGCGGTAGCTGGCGCGAATGGCAGGGTCGCAGTGCCCACTTAAATTCCAGTCGCCGGGCATGTGTCCATCTGACTATATTCTGCATAAGACTTAATGCATTCACCTTATCAACTCCTCGCCGCCGTACTTGAATAGCTCAGCTGGCAGGCTGTCAGCATCAGCAGCTTTGTTGTTTTCCAGTCGCGTTATTGCTATTCGTACCTCGTCATAGTCAGGCGGTGGAACATCGACTCCGTCATCACCGACTGGGGGCTGGGATTCGACAGACATTGCTTGCCTCGCCCCGTCCAACGCATTTATTGGATGGCGGCAATGTCAGCTTTTGTCCTTACGAAGACATCAACTAGCCGTGCAGACGCACCTTCCCCATAAAGGGTCCGGACATTCCAGGTGAATGCCCTCACATCGTGGTCCTTTAAAGTTTTGCCGTGGTCGTCGTTGAAAGCGCGAGGGGGCGGCGCCTCATGCGAGGCTTTGTGCCTCTTTTTCACTGGAAGTGGTTTTTACTTGGCGGGCCCCAAACCCAGCGCAAAACCCATTGGTGGGAGGGTTTGGTTTCTTAACCAAATACACGTTTATGTATATAATGAGCCGCTTGCTCCAAAACAGGCGCCAGCTTGCAGCCGCACTATCGAAGCTCCCTCTCTTGGCACGAAACTATATGGCTTATAGGTTTGGAGTATCAGAAATTACATCAAAATTATGCGACGCCAAACCAAGGCAACTGTACTTATATGGAATATATATAGATACCATATTCACTTGCACCTGCGTCTTTGGTTTGGATAACAGGTGTCCTGGCGCATGGGCTCAGGTTTATGGCGCTTAAACTATCCCAATAAGCTATTTAACTCAACAATTTGTTAATTGATTTTGCTCGATGAAAATAGCTAAACTTCATGTACACAGTCAAGCACCGACATCCCTTGTTTTTCCCTCCTTGTTTAGAGGCTTCTCAATTTTTTTAGATCTTTTAGTAAAGCTGTTTCGTATGCAATTTATATTTTGCATCTACATCTACATCTACATAAATCGCAAAATAGCCACTGACTTTACGAACATGTCAGCAACGTTACAAGCAGCAACAACGGACAACATTGCTGTTCGCAAGCGATGACCGTTCAATATGCAAATCTCATAAATCATGCAACACCTGCTGAGTAATGCTGGCCACCAAAAAAAGCGAAAGCATAGAAAACGGAACGAAGAGAGTCGGAAATAGAGAGGAGGTCAAAGTAATGAAATATGTATGTATGTTAGGGCGGATCAATTTGTGTGGGAGATTTTTTCGACTATGAGTGTATAGCGCAGAAGGATTCTACATGTTCAATTCTAAGCAAATTTGCCGAAGAAACCATGGGTCTAAAATCAATATGGAGTTTGCAAAATCCCAAAAATAGGTTTATTGGCAGTTTGCTGTAAAGTCACAAAAGATGTGCTTACATTTTTTATAAAAACATGGTATTAAAGGTTTTTTGGTAAACTTAAAACTTAAAAACTTCAACCAGATTTTTCACATTTTCTTCCAAAACTATTTCCGCAATTTGGCAAATTCCAAATTGTTTTAGAGCCATGGTTTCTTCGGAAAATTTGCTTAGAAAAAACTTTTCCTAGAAAGCGTATAGAATTCTTGCAAATCAATATTTTTCGATCGGAAAACTCTGATTCTCCTCTATGGACTTCCAATCACCCCATTGCATTTTCTGGGGGTTTTGGCGGATCTATAAAATAAAGTTACTATGAAAAAATGGTTAAATAAATAACTGGGCATCTCCTGAAGAGATTCGATCGAAAAATATTCATTTTCAAGAATTTATACCATTTCTACGAAAGTAGTTTTTTCCCCATATAAAATATATTGAAAACTTTAAGCGACCTCTAAATATTTTTTGCTATTAAAATAAAAAAATGCGGGTACCGTTTTTCGGTATAGAACATTCGTAGGGGGTGAGAGCATTAAAATTCCGACTTTACTTTTTTTGGGACACCCTAATATAGTACATACATACGATTATTCACATATGCGCATATTTAAGCGGTGGTGGAGGAGGTAAGAGTAAGATGTAAAATTGCTATGAAACTATCCATTGTTTAATTAAATGCAGGCCCAAACCGATAAAAGAGGCAGCACGGGAAAATCCAGGTGAAGCACTTCAAAAAATTAGTATGCAGACGCATTTTTAAGGACCCGTTTCTAATGGCCTTTAATAGGAATGCAAGGATATTCAAGAAAATTCTTTAGAGCTTAGAAACAATACATTTTTTTTTTCAGTCACCAAATATTGCACATCTTTACCATGCTGCGACCCTTAGAACCGCCCACAATCCCCGGAATATAAAAAAAACCAACACTCAACAAACCAGCAATGCAGTAGTGTTGCTGCAACATGTCACATGCTCTTGCAGGCAGCAAGTAAAACGCAAAATGCGCAATATTGCAGTCACACATACATTCATATGCACCTATTAGTATGTGTTGCTCGTATACTGCAGCACGTGCATGTTGCCGCAACTGTTCATGTGGTCTCATATTTTTCCAGGCTTACAACAGTATGTATGTAGGTGCAGCATACATAACTAGTACTCACGTGATATGTGTCTGAAGCGTTGTGTGCAGCTGATGTTGCAACACAATGCGGCAACAAGCATTGTAAAATGCATAGTCTAAGAGTACTCTGGACCAGTACCGAACGAAACAAAAAGCAAAAAAAAAATATACAAAATAGACGCACAATTGTGTGAGCCTGATTGCCTACAGGCAAATGAAGTGGAAAGTGCGGCTGTAGGCCGAAGTTACAAGGTAGGCGACTAAAGGGAAAATGAATGCCTACGTCCAACCGCAAATTAAAATACGGCCATGCAAGCCGATATGCAGTAAAAAGCAGGAGGCATTGCAGCTTTGTTGTTTATTTAACTATGAAACCGAATTTCACCCACGCGTCTGCTAACTACCGCATTTGTTCGGGCTATTTTATTTAGGAAATTATTTGTTTGCTTAATTGATTTTCTATGTACAGTTGTATTGATGTAATTTATTTAAACTTATTAGAAATGCATGTCGTGCGAGTAAATGGAGTATTGTTACGCTATTGTCGAAATAACTTATACTGGTTGGTGCAAATCTGGTACTCTCCATTAAAAATTGCCCTAAAATCTTTGACGACAGAAGGATTATTTTGGGTGTGATTTTCAAAGTTACCACCTCGAAATAGATAATAGCAGCATACATACTAGGGTGGGCCTTAAAATATCAACATCTAAATTTTTTATGGGGCAAAAGTTGCATTCTTTTCGATAATATTTCTGAAGAATTTTGCCACCAGATTGGGTATTTAATTGACAAATTACAATATATGAACCGATGGCAAGCATGAAATCGGACTTAATAGAAATTAAGATTTAGACAGAAACTTGATAAAAAAAATTTCTAAAGCCAATTTCATACACTGAGAGAAACAAAAAATTTAGAATTAAAAAAACGCGGTAAAATAAGAATATGAAAGAGCACCAACCCAATTCGTAATAAATTTTAGCATAAAAATTTTAGTATTTACTATGGAAATATTCAATTCAAATACGCCCACATTAAAATCAAGCGTTTTGCACTTCACGGATGCTTTTTCATAATTAAAATAAACTTAAAAAAAATTATTTCCATGCTGCCTGCAATGGGATTTGAACCCTGACCCTCTGGAAGTTAACAAATTGTGGCAAGCATTTTTGTTCACTCAGCTACAGCCAGACATGTAAATTTGTTTTCAAATGTTGAGTTTGAGTAAAGAGAAAATTCTGTAGAATTAAGGCCGATTAAATTTTTGCGGCATAAGGACGATTAGGTATTGAAAATGTCTTTTTTACATTTTATCACTGAACATCCTTGACATTTTACATACATAGATTTTTTTCGATAAAATTATATGTTAAGGACTAACACGCACTCGACCACATCCTCGAATTTCGTCCTTCCAATTTAACCGCTTAAAAAAATAATACTAATTAAAAGGACATTTTCAATATCTATTCGTCCTTGTGATCCAAAAAATTTTAATATTTCAAATTTTAAAAAATTTTCTCTTTCATTTGGTGCCCATATTGTTTGGAATTAAATTTTTTGATAATTTTTGGAATTTATCATATCTTTGGAACTACAAAGTCCTTTTAAAAAAATCCTGACGTTAGAGAGCAAAACTAAAAACGCAGTTTTACTATATTTGACCCACAGTTTCGTGAGTATATTTGTTGCTTCATGTGTTTCGGAAGTTGTTTGCTTTTGTCGTACGGTGTTTTCAAACAAAAAAACATTCATTCTAACTATGCGTTATTTCTCTCAGTAAATTCATAACATTTTTTCTTTATATTACAACTCGTTTCTTCTCTCAGTGTACTTTTTAACAACTTCAAGTCACTTCCTAGCTTAAGGCCTGTATGCAGTTCTCAAGAAAATCTGAAATTCCATACAAAATGACGTACAAGAAATGGCTAAGGAATTTTCTTAAGTCAAATTTCCTTCAGGCAGTACGCAGTTCTTAAGAAATTTGCTACGCTTTTTACTACGGTTTTCTAAAGTTTTTTGTGAAAAAAGAGCACAAGGCAACCCAGGTTTGCAACAGAAATATATTCCCGTTCTATTATTTCTTGAGGAAAGAGTGAGGCAACAGGCTGTGAAGTATCAAAAATGTCAAAATTCCTTGGACACACACGCGAAATAATGGCAATTTTTTCTTGACCGTTTTCTTGAGAGCTGCATACAGGGCTTTAGACCAGTTTCCGGAAATAGAATATGAAAGCGAGTTCATCACAAGAGTCGATAGGAATCGGAATGTACATACAATAGGGCGGGTCGAAAAACACAACATGTTTGACATGTTTGACCAGGCAGCATTCCCACAAGTTTTCTGCAGTCTAGCAAAATCCTTTTTCAATGCCTTACAGACAGCTTGAAAATCACTACAAAACCGTAAACTCCGATTTCTCTAGCTGGTTCCTTTTATCACATAGTTCAAGGATTGCAAATATTTCGGGTTGGAATCAAGGTTGCCAGAGGGGAAGATTTATCTTCAAAATGGAAACCTATTTTTAGAAAATATCAAAATCTAGATTGAAGATATTAAAATGAAACCAAAATTCCATAAAATAAATCTTCACTAAAAAGACTTCGGCAACACTTGAAGATTTGCTATGTGGTTTCAACAACAAATGTGGAAAGGGTTTGTTTCTTAGATTTTAATTTAAATAATGGAAAAGGTGCTAACAAGATGAAAACCACCACTTTCAGCGGCATTCTTTTCGCAAAAGATTACATTAAAAGCAATTCAGTATAAGCGCCATAATATTTATTGAAATGAAAATTAAGATACGAGTACTTATATTAAAACATTTTAAAGCTATAAATTAAAAATTATAAATAATTTGAATAGAAATGAGTCATTCTTTTTGGGAATTTTTTCCTCGAAGATGATGCATTTACTCCAAACTTTTACTTTACTCCAGACTTTTACTCCAAATTTTACGGTTTTTTTAAATAGTGTAATAGTTAAATAGTTTAAATATATTTTTATAAAAAAAAAAATACAAAAACTAAATAGAAAAAAAAAAAATAATATGTTACATCTTGTCAAAATGTGGTGCGGCTAAAATTTGTTCGACCACTGTATGTAAGTACGTACACAAATGCATTATGACATCGACCGCAAATATGTCTCGTTTGTGGTTTAGTCTAGCATATGTACAGGCGCTTTTCGTGTCGGCTTTTGTGTTGCTTGCGGTCAACCAAAATTATGAGCACGTCCTCACCTGCTTGCTACTCATACCCACAGTGCCTACGGCTGTGGTAGCTGACCACTGTGTAGGACGTCGTAAAAAAATAACTTGGATGGCTTACAAAACAGGAGGTGCCGAAATATTATTTTCATGCTTTAGTTTTTTTTCTGTTTTTTAAAAAAGCCTGTCGGTTATTGCTGCTTGTTTTTTTTTTTTACTCAAAGGCGCTCACACTCAAGTGACCACTGCAGCCGCATTTTAATGATTTATGTAGTGTGCAAGCTGTGTGGCTGATCATGCCTGCCTGGCTGCAGGTGGGCTGACCATTTATGCTTTCAGCGCAATTAAAGGACTAACGCACATGCGCTCACTTTGGAATACATATGTATCTAATTTCTGCTTTTTACACTTATTTAAATACTGGGAGCAATTCTGGCTGAAATAGTTGAAAGTATTTTGTAAGTACATTTAAAATAGTGTAGGCAAGATAGTTTGAAAGATATTTGTTTATTCTAGCACGAAATTCTTACAAAAAAAGCTCTCGCCAAATTTCATTGGGAAAAAGTCTCTAACGGAAAGCACTTGTATATCATTTTGATCGCTCTGCTCCAACAGTAGTAATGGCAGAGTGAGCAAGGCATTAGCAGGTTGTCCGACAGATCCGAGGCGCGATTCCTCGGTCAGTGGATTTTTTATCTTTTTTTATTTAATTTTTTTTTTCTCTATTGTCTATCTATAGTAATAATAATAATTTATTAATATATACCTACATGCATATTTTTTAATGCTATTTAATTTTGAGATTTTATTGTTTCAAAAAGAAAAAAGTTTTTATTAAATTTTTTTCATTATTTTTTTAAATTTAAGATTCCTCTAATTTTTAGATATTATTATTTTTTTTTTCATTTAATATTTAGGAACTTTTTTAATTTTTCTCTTAATTTAATTTAATTTTCTTTTAATTTTTTTATTGTTGTTTTAAAGCGAAAATATATTTTTAAACGTTTTTAATTTTTAAGGGCTTACTTTATTATTTTCTTCTTTTAACTCAACTTTTTTTCTTTTTGGATTAAATTTTCTTATAATTTTTATTTTATTATTTAAATATGAGAACATATTTTTTTCACATATATTTTCGGCACCTCCTGTATTAAGTTTAACTTTTCGGAACTTATTTTATATTTTTTTTTAATTTTCTTTTAATTTTTAGATTATGTTAGGTTTTTAAAATAGAAGATTATTGGTTTACTTTCATAGAAAATCTAAGAATTTATTTTATTATTTTTACTCTTTTAAATTAATTTTTTGTTAACTTTCATTATTTTTAAAGAAACACGTTTTTAATATAACTTCATTTTTAAAAACTTGTTTTATAATTATTAAATATTTTTTTTCCTTTTTTCTATTTAATTTTCTCTTAATTTTTAGTTTTTATTGTTTCAAAAGAAAAATATATATTTATCAATTTTATTTAATTTTTATAAAAATTATTGCTACATGACAAACAGAATAGCGCTAAGACCTCCTCGTTAGTAGCTTTCAAGATAGTTGCCAGAATTGACAATTGTCTTACGAAAGACTGCGGTGATTTGAAACACATTTGCCGAAGTTGGCGACCTAAGGAAGGGGAGATGGGTCCCATAATATAATTTCCTGGCTCTAATGCACTAAAGAAGACCACGCTAGTCAGAAATCTTGGGCGGCTTCTAGGGGCCGTTTCAGTGGGGCATTTACGACTACTCCCACTCTGATTCATACCATCATTCTTAACATCGAGACGTCGACATTGCAGACAAAGCTGCTGCAGTAAGAGTTACAGTCAGACTTGGGGACCCGGCATGCTTAACTGACTCAGCATCTGGGCACCTTGGTATTGCTTTGGAGGTTCGGCTTCATTCATGATAACGTGAATCACATTTTTCCATGTACCTTCCGGCTAGGACACTGTGGTTGGAAGGAGACATCTGCGAACGTTTACACGAATGGGACAAAGCTTGTGGGAGGGGCCGGAATATGGATCTATTAACCTAGACTTCCATATCACTGTAGTATTTTCCAAGCAGATGTAGTTGCCGTTATGTAAATAGTATGCATTTATGTAAATATGTACATGCATTTGTGCATTAGGGTAACTCACCAAAAAAAATTTAGGGGTTTTCACGGGAATTATAAAACTTATTATATCCTAAGGCTCCTGCCGAAATATTTCGGAAAAAAATTAAGATACATATAGTATGTGAGCTAGACCTATTTAAAACTACCTCAATAAATAAAACTGTTTATAAATCAAATTATTTCATAAAATTTCTGTTTTTATCGCCTCAGTTGATTGGAGAGTTTAAACTTAAAAGGTGTGTATTAAAATGCTTAGAAATTGTATCAAGGAATTCAAAATAAAAAGACTTTGGTAGATAGTTTCATATCAGTCCAGCGCACATAAACATTAATATTTTTGGGAACTATGCTAGCAGAAAACTTCATATATCGCACGTTTAATAATAAATATACAGAATTATTTCAAAATTTAAATTTTGTGGGAAAACGCAATCAAAGTTTGATCAATTCATACAGTTGGTATACCACAAGTAATTTTTAGCAAAAAAAAAAACCGACTTCAACTCTCATATAAAAAAATATATATATATATATCTCATGATCCACTGATCGGATCTTAACCAGATTAGTATGGGACCACCTCTGAGACACTACCTTTCCGATGCAAAAAGAAAAATCGGTTGGCGTGGTCCAAAGTTATGCGGTAACATACATAAAAAAAAAAAAAAGATTCCGACGAACTGATAACCTCCTCCTTTTTTGGAAGTCGGTTAAAAAGACAGATGGAAGGACACATAGCCTCGCCATTTTTGGGAAAGGAAATTTTTTCATCTGTTAGGCTGAACATATTCTCCTTATCAATCTTATTAATTGTATGATGAAATATCCAGACACGTAAATTTTGAATTACATCTCTATATGTATTACTAAACGTGCGATATATCCGATGGAAAAACAGTAGCTTATATTTTGTCGTTTTTTCTTTTTTGTATGGAGAGTGATGCACCCTAATTTACATACTTGTGTATTTTATATGCATCTATTTCTGAGTATTAAAGTTAATAACTCACTTCAGCTATTGTTTACATCGCATTGCTGTTTTTGATGGCAAATTAATTCGCCGCCCATTCGTCACTCTTCCGTTTCGTTGATTTCGACAAGTGTTCTTAACTGCAGACATATATTTCTAAATCTCTTGAATTTTTTTTTTTTTGTTTTTTTGTGGTTCCATAGATTTGTTAAAAGTTTACTTTTCCATCAGCTCCCGAAAACAAACGTAAATCGTGCGTGTAAACAACAGATTTGAGTTCCATCGCATTGCCGCAGTAGCAACAGTGAAGTTTTTGTCCTGCCGTAGTTAAATGTCAAGCGGCGGCGAGCCAAGCTTTGATTATGTGCTCAAACAAGCGCGTAGAAAAGTACGTACTATATGCATTAGGGTGGTACAAAAATGCATGCGAAAAAGTTAAGTCGAAATTTTTATGCTCTCACCCCCTAGGATTGTTCTATACCGAAAAAATATTCCCATCAATTTGTATTTTGAAATCAAAAAATATTTAGAGGTTGCTCAAAGCGCCCAAAGTTTTCCAAAAAAACAACTTCTCGTAGAAATGGTATAGAATTCTTAAAAATCATTATTTTGCTATCGGAAACCCCTGTTTATCTGCAGGAGATTCCCAATAATAATAATCGATTGTTTATTTGACCATTTTTTCATCGCAACTTTAATTTATAGGTCCGCCAAAAACCCTCAAAAACCCCGAAAAATGCGATGAGCAGACCAATAAAATCGTTAGTATTAAAAAATGGTTAAATAAACAATTGGGTATTATTATTGAAAGTCGCTTGAAGAGTTTTACGATCGAAAAATATTGATTTTTAATAATTCCATACCACTTCTGCGAAAAGTTGTTTTTTCCCCATATAAAAAGACATGGCAAACTTTGAGCGCTTTGAGCGACCTTTGAGCGAAATACAGGTATACTTTTTTCGATATAGAACAATCCTAGGAGGTGAGAGCATTACAATTCCGAATTTACTGTTTTTGGACCACCCTAATGTACATACATATGTATGCAGGGGCGCACCCAGGAATATATTTTTGGAGGGGTTTTTACCTCTAAAGATATATCACCAGAAAATACTGAAATTTCAACTTTTTAAAGTTTCATAGATTGCACTTTATTTGCATAAAATTAAATATTCTTTTTTATTATTTCGAATACGGAAAAAATTAACTGAACTTGTATTTTTATTATGTATGTATGTAGCTCATTTTGGTGGAACGAATTCGAAGTTGACAAATTAAATCTTCGAATCCTTGTTAAGTTCATATCAGTGGTAAACTCTTTTAGGCTGTAAAGTGTAAAACACAACATTAATAGAGTATGCATTGCATATTTTTAGGACAATGTTTTCATTCTATCAAAATTTCTTAAATCAGTTTGCAGCTGTCAAGAAAAAAATTCTCGTTTATTTATTTCTTCTAGAAAATTTACAGCAAAAGCAAAGTGCTTGTTCAAGCAACAGAATAATAAAAAATATTTCTTGTGATTTTTCTTGAGAGCGGGATTCTAAGCTTTAAGGTATTTGCGGTTTTAGCTTTAGGGGGGGTTTGAACCCCAAAACCCACCCCTTGTGTGCGCTAATGTATGTATGTATAAAAAGTTATGATTTCCACAAAGCAGAAAACGATGGTGCATAAATAAAAACAGAATTGTCGTAAATGTGACATCAACAGATTGACGCTGTTTACTGTTATTTATAATAAATTATAGCATTGTGCATTTGACACGCCCACTTGTGCACAGGCGAATTCCGCTCATTTGCTTTTTGGTGGTTCTTATATATATATGTATGTATGTATGTAAGTACCGTTACATATTTTTAATATGTGGATATGCAGCAAAAGCTGTTGCATGGCCACACACTGCCCTAATCAAGTTGAGTGGTTTTTCTGTTCTTCACTTTAGTGAATAATGAGCTGTAAATTGTTGAAAAATAGCGCAGTAAATTTAAAGTTCAAATGAGCCAGAGGACGTATGTAAGTGTATCTGAGAAACGTTTGTGGGTTATGAATATGACAGCATACATACATACATATATAGATGCATAATTATATGAAATCTACTTGAATATACATATTAAAATTATTTCTTTAAAATACTCAAATTCATTAAATAAAGTAGGAACTAGCTATTGCGATATCAAAATTTTTTTGTTAGATTTCGATGGCTGAGTGGAAGATCCGGTCCGAAAACACCCTATCTAGGTCGATATTCCACTCAGCCGTAGATATATGGATGTAAAAATTCCCGGAGTGACCTCCAAATTTTACACAGAACTTTTCAATAAGCGTGGTGTTGGTTTTCATTTCTTCAAATTTCAAATCTCCCTGTAACTTCAAAAGCAAAACCTGTGCTCATCTATGTAGAATCCCAGTTTTTTAATTGAAATTCTCATTTAGTTGGCAATTCTAATTACAAATATTATCAGCCTATAGTTTTCTTAAAACTCTTTCGTTTGACACTAATCTTTCGATATTTCATTTATGTATCTTTCGTATAAGTAAAACGAATTCGACTTTTCGAACAGGTGGCAACCCCTTTAAAAGTACTTTCAAACTAAAATTTTTCGCCTGGCATTGTTATATATATTTCAATTAACTGACGAATTAAGTTAAATTTAATTTTTTTAAGCACATGGCAACTCTCCTAAATATAGTTTAGAAATAAATTATTTTCAAACCCATTTCGATTGATACCAATCTTTTGACAACCCATTTAACTTAATAAAAAATTTTGAGCTTAATTTTTTCAAACAAAAAAAACCAAATGTTCAGCTTAAAGATTTCTTAACACTCGTTCTTTGGATAACCCTATTTTAAAATTTCATGTAACTTATGTATAGTTAAATGAAATACACCTTTCAAAACAGGCGCCAAACTGGTTAAATAAATAAATAAGTTTGCACATCTCCAGGCCAAGCGATTTAATTTGACACCCCATTTTTGAAAATCGAACGAACGGTGCAGATCTTTTATGTGGAACAAAAAATGCCTTCGCGTATTATTTTGAACTTAATTTTTTAAAAGGTGGCAACTCTTTTCGAAACAGTTAAACCTTATTGCACACCTAAAGTCAGAGCCCTTTGATTTGACAGCTCACTTTTGAAAATCGAACGAACGGTGTGGAATTGATGGCATTGATTATTAAATCATTTGAGTGCAATTTTTTATTAGGTGGCAACTCTTTTCGAAAAAGTAAAACCTTACTGCACATCTACAGACTAAGCGCCTTAATTTAACATCGGTACAGATTTTTTATGCTGCACAAAAATTCCCTTCGCGTATTACATATATACTCCTCTCTAAATGTTTTGCTCCACTATAACCCGACAGTTTTTTGCTCAATTCTGTCCATTCTCTCACATGTGTTTGGGATTTCGGCCACCCTATTACAATATTCCAATACATTGAATTTAAATTTTAAACAGGTGTTAGCCCTCTTCAAAATATTTTCGAAATAACAAAATTTTTTCAACTTCTTTCGTTTGAAAGAAAAAAATGGATTTAAACTTTTAAACAGGTGGCAACCCTCTACGAAACCTTTTTTAAATAAAGCTTTCTTAAACCTCATGGCCATCCATATTTTAATACTTCATTTAACTTATTAATAATATTGAATGTAACTTTTTAAATAGGTGGCAATGCTTTCAATCATTTCCGCAGTAAAGCGTTTTTAATCTCTATTCGTTCGTATTTAAAAATAATCGTTTTTTGTTATTTATGTTTAATAAAATCTTTTAAAAATTGTCTTCCTTTTTAAAGACTGCAGTTTTTAGTCTAAGAATTTACAGTTTTTTTTTTTTTTTAAAATCCCAAATTTATTTTGTATGTGCATATTAAATTCGCAGTTTTTTACCTGAGTGTTTTTAAAATAAAACAAGTACATCCCCTGAAAATATGCAGCATCTTTTTATGCTTTCTGCTGACCCTACTGCGTCTCTTAAAATTCTTCATAATATGGAGGTTGCAATACATGCTTACACTAAAAAGATTTGGAGGTTTTACCATAAGGGTCTTTCATCCTGAGCTGGAGTGATTCCACCCTTAGACAATGACCTTAAAATTGGTGCGCAGTGTTACCAGTATCTCATTAGAATATAATATATGTACATTCACTTTTTTCTATGGGTTAGGTGAGATTGTTGTGACAGCCCCGCACGGGGGGACTCACTTAGTTATTAACTAGATTGTCCATTGTGTTACCACATTACACAAGTTCTTTAAACCATAACTTAAGATACTCTGTGGTAGAACTAATATAAAAGGCTAAGATAATTCCACCGCGTCCTCCAAGCAGCTGCGACAGTAGGGATCTGTGACATAATTATGTCGCACCGCGTGGATTCCTAAAGGACAAAGTGCGCTCAGTACACCTGTAAGAATCGAGAGCTGGCGCTTAGTCAGCTGCAGAAGCTCTCTTGATCGCCCGCGGTCGACCACCGACCAGAAGGGCCTTGCAATTTTGCATGTAGCCCCGACACTCGGTTAGACGACACAGGTTGCCAACGGAACTCCTACGCTCTCCCTTCCCGAGGTGATGGCTTACAGGTTGCCCTGCCTAACCAATTCATCAGACCTGCAATTTCCAGTGATGTCAATGTGTCCCGTAACCCAAATCAGCTTGATTTTGAAGGTATTCCGAGGCACTTGAGAGAGAGGTCTGGCATTCCCCGACCACTTTCGATCGTACCATTAGCGATCCCAGCGATCTGGTTGCTGCTTGACTATCAGGAAAGATATTTAACCTCCTAGTTGGCAATAGGTTGGTGCGTAGCCAATCGGCTGCCTTTGTTATAGTGGCCACCTTTGCTTGAAATATGCTGCAGAGATCCGTCAGTCCGACTCTCACGTTCAGCTTCGATCGGCAGTTATATAAATTAAAAACTTTAAAGCCATTTATCTCGAGTTTTCCCTATGTACATATGTATGTATTTCTATATGCATGCTTGCTTATTATTTCATTTCTTACAATTGCATCAACTCAGCTGCCAGTGTGGCTCTCAGATTGTCGTCCTGGTGACACTTTAAATTAGAAATAAGAGATACCCAGTAACTTGAAAGGCGTAGTCTTCTCCAATACACACATACCTTCAACAAAATAGCTAAATATTAAAAAAAAAAATACAAACCAACTAATGTTCCTTTTAGAAACATTTTTCCTGAATAGTTATACATTTTTTCCAAGCTCATTCCCAGCTTTTTATACCCGCTTTGTTAGTGTCATTCGCAAAGTGACCCCTTTCACCCACAAATAAATATGTATAGCCTAGAATGTATTTATGAAAAGCCTGCTTTACACGTCTCTTGTTTGTAGTGTTTTCGTGCAAAAAAAAAGAAGAAAAGTGACGCAAAAAGGCGCTTTAAAAATTATAAATGTACCCATTTTTCCCCGGCCTATTCAACGGCGCTTGTTTTTCTTTCTTTCCAAGTGCTACTTATTTTCTCTCCTACTAACTACGAGTATGTTTGTATGTATGTACTTATTTACGAGCAATGCAAAAAAAAAAACGCCCCAAGCCAAAACATTCGTTTCACTACTTTTGAGTGTATTTTAATGCAACCTGCAATGACACTATTTTCTATTCCTTTGCTGTTATTTAGTGGCATAAATTGTTGTTGTTGTCGTTATATTTTTGCAATGTTTTTGTTATTGTTGCTGCTGGCAATGGTAGGCCATTTTTTGCAATTGCAGTGCAGAACAGCTCATCAAGGCGACACTGGCAACCTTCTGTGTATGTACTTATGTATGTAGTACTATGTATGAATGTGTGCAGGCGACGTTGCAATAGCAGCAACAACAACAAACGTTCTTAACATTCTATCCTGAATTTATTAGAGGTGCAGCAGAGAATAAGGGCGCTCGTTTACTTTTGGTGAATGTGCACTAGGGCGGTCCAAAAAAAAAAAACTAAAGTCGGAATTGTAATGCTCTCTCCCCTTAGGATTATTCTATATCGAAAAAAAGTATACCCCAATTTTTTTTATTTTGAAATCCAAAGATATTTAGAGCGCTCAAAGTTCTCCATGTATTTCATATAGGGGAAAATCAATATTTTTTTACCGGAAAAATTTGTTTCTCTTCAAGAGACTTCCAGTAATAATAACCAATTGATATTTACCCAGTGTTTAATACTAACGATTTTTTATTTGTCCTCTCATTGCATTTTTCGGGGTTTTTGGGGGTTTATGGACCCATAAATTATAATTAATATGAAAAAATTGTTAAATAAATAAATGGGGTATATTTTTCGGTATAGAAGAATCCTACGGGGTGAAAGCATACAAATTCCGACTTTTCTTTTTCACATGCATTTTTGGACCACCCTAATGTACACGCAAGTCGCAAGTATGGTGGTGCCAATGCTGGAAACTTTTCTGCCACCACTGACAGCAACAAAGTCAGTCGCTATGTTGATTTCCGTTGCCGCGCCTATTCGCTAGCAAACTATTATGCAATGGTGTCCTCATTAGATGATATGACGCGAAAGCATCGCAAAAGGTTTTAGACCATTTATATTTTCTAATCTTCGCTTTCTTCTATTTCTGTGCACACAAAAATAGCGTTAAAAGTTCACAAAAATATTAGGGTATACATAAATGGCATACTTCATTGTGCAAATAAATATGTACGACTGTTTAATATTTGCTGAAAGTATTGTTTATTTAGTACCTCATTGAGGACATTTCTAAACAAACAAAAAAAAAACACTCCTACAAAATATAGTAACTAAACTTAAGCTCTAGATACACACAGCGCTCTCACATTCTCGTCCTTCAAAGCTACTATATAGCATTGGATACTAGCCGATGAAAATCCAAACTACGTCTAGCACTTGGCTAGATTTTCCAAACGGAAAGCTTTTAGACGGTTAACAAATAAGATACTTCAAAAACGCCTAGCAGGCAATGCTTAACGGAGAGTTACAAGATGACATTTCCCATTCTTGAAGTTTGAACAGTAACCCTACGTTCCTGCACGACGATTTACAAAAATGGTAAACTTATGGTTCCAAACCACATTACTGTGTAGGTGCGGGTGGGACCTCGGTTTCGCACCCCTTTTCCTTTAAGTAAAGACGCAACAGTATTCCAGCCATAATTTAAACAGCTCACGTCTTATTAAATAGATACCAAAACAAAGATCACGTTATTTGCGGAACGTCATTCTATTCTGAAAGCTCTAGATAGCTCCGTGTTCTCACCAAAAACTCTTCTAGAGTGCCATATGTGATCTAACCACCCAGCGCTCATGATAAGAAGGAACCCCCTAAAAACACTATGTGGAGCACTAACAAGCCACTTTGCTTGAAACTAACACCTGTAGAGGCTTAACGTTTGTAGTACAGACATCCGTAGATTCTGTGCTGAAAACTGTGCTGTGCTGTTCCACACTAGCCCACCGCTTAAACGACTACACGCTCAGCGATGTCGTCCCAATGCAGATTTCGCAGCCATTACCGTTACATAGTCAAATGGCCTGTGGAAATTTTTTAATGCCCAAACTTGTTACTAAGAATTTTTGTCATTTATTGTTCAGTGGAAATGCGGCATAAGAAATACATAATTGAATTCAAATATGCCTGGGATGAAATACTAGAACCAAGACATTTCATTACGTCTTACGTCTTCTATAAACTTCTTTCCGAGTATTCTGAGAGATCCATTAAGAATTTAAAAGAGACTAATGGCTTCAAGAGCGCACGAGAAACATAAGTACATAGAAAATATTTGTATTTTCAAGAATGCATAAATACATAAATTGTGTTTTTTTTTTCATTTAAACGAATTCAAGTTTAAACGTTGGCCGATGTGATGACAAGTCATAAATTTTCGATTATACGAATATGATAAACTTGCCGACTGGCGTTAATGCACTTAATCATGGCTGATTAAAAACCAACACAAACACAGTTTTGGCAGTTTTTATGACCAATTGTTTATATGAGTCCGCCGGTTGTTGTTTTTGGAGAAAACGTGTGGGATAATGCAAATGTTGAAATTATTTAATGGTGCGGAAATGCAAAGATAAGAACGAGAAAAATTATTCTTGCACGCTGTGCATGATTTTTTGCTTTTCTCATGGGAAAGTATGGATAGAAAGGGAGCCGGAAATAATTTGAACGGAAGGAGAAATTAAAGTATAACCGAAAAACAAGCTTTGAGGGTGAAAGTGGTGATGTAGGGAAATTGATGAAAGCAGGAAGAAAAATAATGAAGAACAATTTCTTGTGAATATAGAAATGAAGAGGAAAATGAAGCTAAAGATAAGGAGTAAGAGATGGAGACGACACGAAAATTAAGTTGAAAATGTATGTGGCAGCGAAGGTAGAGGTGAAAATAAGGATAAGATAAGATAAAGATGAAGATGAAGATGAAGATGAAGATGAAGATGAAGATGAAGATGAAGATGAAGATGAAGATGAAGA
>NW_016157463.1:97530-291611 GCF_001687245.7 Rhagoletis zephyria
AGATGAAGATGAAGATGAAGATGAAGATGAAGATGAAGATGAAGATGAAGATGAAGATGAAGATGAAGATGAAGATGAGGATGAAGATGAAGATGAAGATGAAGATGAAGATGAAGATGAAGATGAAGATGAAGATGAACCGAGGCATAACCGAAATATATCGGAAACAAACACCAAAAAACTTGTGTTTTCATAAAAAAAAAAAATAAAAATTTAAATTGACCTCGAGCCGGCAAAATACTAAATTATAAGTAGAAAGTTCGCTAAAACCATCACTATGAAGAATTCTGTTTTTAGAGATTTTTCAATACGTTGAGAAAAATATTTTTTCCTAAGCCATAGGATTTAACAAATTTTATTAATGTCTTTGAAAACCTGAAAAGTTTTTTTATTTGCTAATGATATACTCTATGAGCAGCAAATCACTGCAATAAAAAAATGAGTAAAACTTTTTTAAAACAAAACCTGGTTTATTTGCATACAAATTTCTTTTTAGCTTTTTATTGCTTAGGTTTTGATTAAAAATATATTACCGTACGAAAAATGTATTTTTTTTTATTTGAGCTTGAGCTCTTTATAACTACAAATTTCTAAATTTAAATTAATTTGGTAGCAGCTGTGCACTAACAAGTTTTATATTTATTTTTCAATTACAAAAGCTATTACTGCGTTGTTCTACATACATACATACATGTAATAGACTCTGCATTCCGCATGCCATGTCGCTCTATATTATGTAGTAAGTATGTATATAAAAACACATCAAGCTATACTGAATATATAGCTGCCTTTGTAACTACAGTAAGTTTAAAAAATTTAATACCATTTCACGTAATTTAATGTGAGTTTAATGCGAGTTAAAATTAAAAAAGTAATGACATTTAGCTCAACCAAAAGCGTTGATACTGACGACTGTCGCTGTGCAATCATTTCAACTTCATAGATAAGCGAGAGACTACTTTGCGGCAACTGAGTGAGTGAGTGGATTGATGACAATTGCCAGGCTACCAGGCTACTACAGATTTGTACAATCAACAAACTGACACTCACTTCTACGTAAAAATGCAGCATTGTAGGAGTAAAATATTTTGTGCACATAATTTGTGTGGAAGGACCTACACACGTACATACACTTAAATACAGTGGCGCAAATAAATTGCAACGGTTAAACGCATTTTAACTCACTCAACATCACACATTCCACCGCATGCCAACACTGCTCCTTTCATGGTGCTCCACTCTGCTCGCTTCAATTGAAGTTCGAGCTATATACGAGTACATAAAAATATACTCCCTGCAATTACGTATCTACATACACATCGACATATCGGCATATCCCACTTGGTTGCACGTTAATTCGACTGCGCGTTTTTCATTAAACAACGTCAACACCAGCCGGCCAACTTAACGTACTCACTCCAAGGCGGTATTTCCCACGCCCACTCGTAGTTTATTTGTGCTCCCATATGTTGCAAGTGTGGCACATAAGCAACATGTTTTTACATAGTTACATAAATACCCTATATGCATTAGCGCACACAAGGGGTGGGTTTTGGGGTTCAAACCCCCCCTAAAGCTAATAACCTCAAATACAAACTGTATCTTAAAGCTAAGAATCCAGCTCTCAAGGAAATTATAAGAAATATTTATTATAATTTCTGTTGCTTGAAAAAGCGCTTTGCTTTTGCTGTAAATTTTCATGAGGAAATAAATATACGAGCATTTTTTTCTTGAGAGCTGCAAACTGATTTATGAAAATTTGGTAGAAGAAAATTTCTTTTCCATTTCTCGTCCGTCGTTTTATATGAATTTTTCGTTTTTCTTGAGAGTTCAGTTAATTTTTTCGGAACTCGAAATATTAAAAAAATTTAGCAATCGTGAAAAATCACCATCTATCGAAAACCAGAAACCAGAAATCGAAAAAATGAACATAGAAGTGCAAAAATTCATGGAATCAATAAATTTATTTTTATTGACTCTTTTTTAAAATTTTTTATTAGGTACTTTTGAAAGTTGAGCGCATCTTGAGTTTATAGAACTTTTTATTAAACAAGTAGTTTTTAAGGAAAGAACACAACCGACTTCAATTCTCATATACAAATTTGGGGGTACCGTTAATTTCTTGATGATCCAATCATCGGATCTCTAAACCAAATTACGGGACGACCCTTGAGGTACCATCTTTCCAATAAAAAAAGGATTATTGAAATCGGTTCACGTGGTAAAAAAGTTATGTATTCCGGCGAATTGATAACCTCCCCTTTTTTATGTAAATAAAGTGCAGTTTATGAATTTTAAAACGTTTATTTATTTATTACATAAAGAGCGTATTATCAAGCAAATTTTCAGTATTTTCCGGTGATATATCTGCAGAAATATAAAACCCCCCCTAAAATATATTCCTGGGTGCGCCCCTGCCTATATGTATGTATGTATGTACGAATGGATGTATTAACGTTGGTTAGCAGCCAGTTGTAGTGGCTTGCTCATTGCTCGCCTCGATACTCGTTTGTTCTTAATGAGTTCACTGGCAGCTCTGGTGTCGACGATTTTGTTAATTTTCGCGAAAATTTGTTGCCTTTTTAATAAAGTCAGCAGCAGTGACAGCAAGTGAGTTAAATACGAGTGTGACTTATGGCTCACGAATCGAATTTCGGTACGCATGTATGTATGTGTGTATGTATATGTTTGGTGCATTTCCGCTGTTTAGTAAAAGTTAAAAATTCCTTATTCAAGTACCTACACATCTTCTTCTTCTAATTTGGCACCACAATAGTTTGTCGGTTGGATTGCCTCTCTCCTTTTCGCCAGTTATTCATCCCAAGACAGACAGGTCCTTTCATTGTGTTCGTGGGCGCCCTTGCTTTCATTGGGTTCTCATCGCCCACGTGAACGGCTTCGGCGGACTTATTGTTTTTAAGCCGCCTTATTGCTGTTCTCACCTCGTCTTGGTCAAGTTGGAGGAACGTGAGCTTCGTTCTTATACATTGGTTCGGGTTCTTCTTCTTCAAAAGCGCCATTTGTGTCGCCCTTTAGAAGCATTGAGAAGTGTTCCCTCCACATCTCAAGTGTACTCTGGACATTTGTTACCAGATTTCCATCTTCATCTCTACAGAAACCAGCCCCGGTTATTAATCCATTTCGTCACTAGACACGAATAAAGGTGCGCTAGTGTTTTGACGGCGAAGAAAGACGCGTAATCATAGATTTATGCTTGACCAAGGACTGTCACTTCAGCATCGTTCCCCAAAAACTCTTTTGGGAATTTACATACTGTTACACCCGCAAGCATAGTTGACCGCGAAAATTACGCTTTCGCGTCTTTCTTCGCCGTCAACTTTGTTAAGAGTCTTTCTTCGCTAAAGTTGTTTTATGCGTCCTTTTTTTTTTTTGAGGTCAACTTTTGAGCTCGCGCCTTTATTCGCGTCTAGTAACGATTCGATTGCTGCCTTATTTTCTGATAGAATTTTCGAGCCGTATCCTTGTCTTCCAGCATCTCAAGCTCTTCGTATTCACGTCTTTCTTCCTCTCGTTTATTTCTTTTAAACAGTTGTCTCCATCCCTCCTCATCTCCCGGTATCGTTCAGCTGTCGCTCGTGTACCTATTGGCTGCAGGGTGGTTTTGTATGCTGTGTATTTCTCTTTAGCAGCCGCGTGGAACTTTTCATCATACCAGTGGTTCCTGCTGGGCGGTAATATCTAACCACCTCTTCTGCAGCGGCACGAAGAGATTGGGATATGGATTCCCACTTCTCATTTATATCCGGTCGTTGACGAACTTCTTGTTTAAGCAGGCTTTCTGTTGTGAATGCAGCTTCTCGGTGTCGAACTTTCGCCGCGTTGTCTGACGCACGTTCTTCATTGCACAGAGTCTCATGCGGAGTTTGGCTGCAACAGGGTAGTGTTGCGAGTCGATGTGGAATCCTCGGTTAGAATGCACATCAAGAACGCATTCGGTTCCTTTTTCTGTGATCAGGGGACACCCAAGTGACTTTGAAGATGTTTCGATGCTGGTTTATGGTACTACTAGCTACCATGTTTTGTGCCGCTGCAAATTCGATCCGCCTCTCTCCGCTGCCGGAGATGTCAGCCGAGGCCATTTTTCTCTTTTCATTGGCGTCACAACGGATGTATTCTGATCGGATGACGCTGGCGGTCTCACAAAAAGTTGGGTGGGATCCCAAGGCTCTTGACAAGAAGGAAAAGTTTTGACCAGGCCCCACCGCAGACGCATTTTTCGTCAGCCTCATTTTTCGAAGGCACTCTGATGATCGCCAACATTCTCTGTCCCCGTTAGGGGGTTGTGTTCTTAAAACGGCATTCATAGGTCGGGAGTTGGTGTAAAAACCTCTGGACTTCGTCGTATAGATGTCCTCAGATGTTCCTAGACGAGGGCTCTGCAGCATGCAGGTGTCTGTTCGGTTGCCCGCGTCTGCGGCACCCTGCTAGGATCTGCTTACATAGGATTGTTTTTGTCCTCTTTGACGGCGAGCATTTGAACCTCGTCATGTAATTGGTACTGTGGCGAGATCTGAAGTCATCCTGTAGGGAACCAGTGTGCCGTGTTTTATCGGGTGTGAAGCTTCATCCACTGTGTATTGCTAATCCTTTGCGAATACACGGGTGCTGCATAGTATAGAACCGTCCGAGCAATTGTCTTACGTGTAGCGAACAATGTTTCTTTGTCTTTGGCCCAGGTTCTGCCGACTTGAGGACCTTTTGCGTCTCTGTACTCTATCGGAATCGGTTCGCAATCGACGTAAATTCCCAGTTGTAGCCTGACATCTTTTGTCTAGGTAGTGAAAAGGATTGCCAAGTATTTTGTCAGTAGAGAGTTAGGCTCCTAGCAGTGAAGAAGCGAGAAAGTTCGGAGAGGTAGCCGTTTACTTTCAAGCACATGTCATCAATTCCATTACCAGATGCCAATATCGGGCAGTCTTCATCATAAGAAATAATGGAGACTCCCTCTGGTTGTTGAAGAAACTTTGAGGTATAGTAATTAAACAGAAGCGGGGTTATTGGTCTTCTCTTCAGGGTTAATAGTAGCAGACCCTCACCAACACTAAGGCGTCGTGGTCAGCGATCTGCATTCAAGCAAATAGTCCGCTTCCGCCCACCTGCTGACCGGCTTCGGACAACAGTTTGAAGAAGTCCCACGAAAGTCGATAAGTCAGTCACACTTTGGATGGAGCTTCAGGTTTTTCAGGTATTCCAAGGGTATGGTGTCCCACTTCTCGTTGAGAACTTAATGTTTGAGTTCAAAAATTCACAGCAGTCCATTGGAACCGCAGTTTATCTTATTAACTTCTAGTGTACGTACATAACTGGACTGAGACGTCTAGGCAGTTTAGCCGCAACAAGGTATTAATCCGAGTCGATGTTTCCTGCTTGTACTGATATTATGCCAGGAACCCTACAATTATGCGGGGACTTCTAAGTGGCTTTTCGAATGTTTCGATACTGGTGTCTGATAGTACTTGCTCCATACCATGTACCAAGTTCTTCACCAAGTGTGAACTGCCGATCGTGACTGACACTGCTCTAAGTGATATACCCAACATCTTTCCAAAGACCTGTTCACATGGCCAAATGCTGCTACGGCTTTGGAGGTCTTTTATTTCAACGTAGGACATCCATAGATGCACGAACCCTGTTAGTGCGCACCTCTAAACACTCAACCACGGCGGCCGCCGAACTTACTTTTTAATGGAGATACCGAATTCAATTTTGAAGTGTCACTTTATTAAATTGTGGCACAGTTTCTATAACATCGTAGTCTGCAGCTACCATTAAGTTAGAGGCCTAATTGCCGCCCTAACCAGTCCAAGTCAAGATTCTCCATATTATTAATAGCCAAAAAAAGAAGAAATTTAACGATACCATAAAATTTTATGGCTATTGAAGACTGCTTTGTCACAAGCGGTTTTCTATGCTTAAAGTATTAGAGAAATAGATGCGGGATTTAGCAAATAAAGTATCCAAATAAAGAGTATGTGCATATATATGTATGTAGGTATAAATACTTACAACCATGTTAATAAATTGTTTAGTACAGAATAGATAAAATCGCTACATACATATCTACCATATTCATTTGATAATATGTAGACTACAAATAAATCACCCAAAACTTAAAGGAAAAACATCCCCCCAAATTTTCGCTAAGTCAAGGATATTTGCAACTATAAAAGTGTGAATAGAAATAAATTCTATTGTCAATGCCACACTTTTGTTGCACGCGTCGCAAACTGACTTCGCCTTAAATGTGTGCACTTCTTGTCTCTTTGTCCTATACTTTTTCAGCAATTTTTCGACATGCGACAAAAGGCTAATCATCCCCACCTTCCGTTCATGTGATTTGCAGGTAAGAGCTGAATGAAGTCTGTTGGTGGATAATAAATGTTATTTGCGGTTAAGGGTTAATAACTACAAAAGATGCGTTACAAAATGAGAGACAAAACAACAATAGAGAGTGCGAGCATAAAAACGGCCGGTAAAAGTAAGTGTAATAAATAAAATTCTGAAAAAGGAAGATGTCAAAAACAGCAGCCACAGAGACGACTGCTGGTAATCCAAATCAAACAGGACCAACTGAGAACTGAGTGCTTAAAGTCTTAATATAGTCGTAGAAAAGGCAATTGACTTGGTATTAATATCCTTAAAGTGTCCTCTACTTCTCCGTATACTATAGCTATGTTGAAGTATATGTTTTGTATTTTTTTTTCTCAACTATTTTTCTGCTGTCATCCTAAGCTTTGAGCGCATTACCAGCAAATGTGTGTGTACTGCAGTGGTAATACTGTAATGCTAATGAAAAACTTTGTCACCTCACATGCACTCACTAATACATTTGTACATACATACATGCGGGTACTTGCAAATGTCTCTTC
Organism: Rhagoletis zephyria; assembly: GCF_001687245.7. Lineage (NCBI taxonomy): Eukaryota > Metazoa > Arthropoda > Insecta > Diptera > Tephritidae > Rhagoletis > Rhagoletis zephyria. The sequence goes on from NW_016157463.1 coordinate 104,421, forward strand.
ACCAATGCTCTGGGGTTGCTGCGTCGTCCTTGGAGTATAGGTTGGCCACAGTTCACATGTGTGGTAGCCACTTATTAGCTATTTAGTTTGTTGCATGCATTTTCATATAAATGTTTATATTCATGTTGTATGTAAGTATGTATGTATGTATGTAGGTACAAGTATTTAGTCGTATTTGTGTCTTCTTAGCTGGTTGTTGGATATTTATGTGACTTACATGTCCAACGCAGACAGGCGTGTAAATTTGTCAACGCAGCAGAAGTAACATCAGCACAATTACAACAAAAGACGATGCAACATGCGAGTGTAGTTTAACTAATATATTTCCTGTTCCCAGCGCAGCAAACGCTATGTTTGTGATGCAGCATAGTTTGAGGAAATATTTAATATGTGCATTAGGGTGGTCCAACATAATTTTTTCCCCCAGCCACCACTCAGAATTGAAGAATGTCGAATATATGGAGGCTGGAATTTTTACGGTTTTGGCGTTTTCCATATATTTTGAATGAGGAAAATATGTACAATGTTTTCTAGAACCGCTAGAGAATCGTTAAAAACAAGTATTTTTTGATCGAATATAAATATATGTATACTTTTTCAAAACCGATAATCTTACCTCTTATACTGCATATATACAAATATGTAGCATTTATGTGTTCGTTAGCAGGTCACATCGTTTGTTAAGATTTCTGAAGGAAAATATTCTTATTCGGTCAAAAATATTTATTTTTAACGATTCTATAGAAATTCTAGAAAAAATTTGAGTTTCCACATGTAAGATGTATGGAAAACTTAAACGGTTAAATATTAAATGATTTCAAAATAGAAACATATCGGACTAATTTTTTTATATTCTATTAGTTCTGGATAGGTCGCAGCAGAAAAATTCCAAAAAGTTGATTTTCCTGTGAATTTTTGGACCACGCTAATATGCATACATACATTGAATCAATGCACCTTGGTAAATTTGTATTTGTATCTGAGTGAGGTTCATATTCCTGATAGGAAGCTTTATTTTAATTAATTTAACAGTTCTTAAAGGGTTTATTTCACAAAGTAAGTAATATACTGCAAAAGGAGAGGAAGGCCTACTCTGCGTGGGAAAGACCAAGTGGCGAAGGATTTAGCTGCACTTGGCATTTCCAATTGGCGTCGCCTAGGCGGTTACAGCGCCAATAAAGAAGAAGAATAATGTATTAGAGATGCCACTTTTACATCGTTTAAATCGATTAATCGAGCCCTTATGATTCGAACTTTTAGTTCCGATTCGATCCTTGAATCGATTCAAAAATATTGATGCATATTGAACTACGGTTTGCCGTAAAATTGTAAAGAAATTTGAATTTGAGGCTGGTACAAAAAAAAAATACTTGAAAGAGCAAAGACCAAAAAATTTAATGACCTGCCTATTCCTCTCCTCCCACTACAGGGCTCCTCATGGAAGACTTTTGAAAATAGCTATATATAAAATTAAAAAATTTAAGTTCCAAACTTTATGTAAATTTTCATAAACAAATTTTCAATACTTAGTTACTCTTTTTAGAAAAATGTTTAGTACGTATGCAGTTTTGTAGCAAATTTTTTATAAAAAGGTTCAGTAAGAAGGGAAATATAGAGTTAGCGACAACAAAACAAAAATAAAAATAAAATAAAGGAACGCCCGTATTGCAGAAAGATATATGTACGTTCGTAAGCTGCAGTGTACTTTTCCGGTACCGCCCATCCCGGCCATTTAGAAATCGGTTCCGTGGGTCTCGCAGGTCCCGATATCCCGAGCCTATATGAATCGATCTTAGGAAATCGATTTATTTTTTGAATGTAGAGGACGAAGTTACAGACCTGCCCAAACACTGCACACCGGACAGAAGCGGGAAGCAATATAGCTTTACAGCTTCAAGAAATTTTGGCCTACGTTAAGTAGCGGCCACACCGATACTTCTTCCCCAGGCACGTCAAAAGTCATATCTGCGAATGAAAAACTGAGATCTAGAACTATATTAAACAACCTTTGGACATAACAGTGTGCATACAGGTCCCAAATGGCGTTCACCAAGAGATTTTCGGCATCTTCTTGAGCTCACGACCCGTATATATCGCCAACAGAATTCGAAACCCACCTACATACATCAGAGAAAGAAGTTTAGCTGCCTCGTTAGAACTGCGTTAGACTGTTGTTATCTGGCTAAACCCCTTACCTATCGAGAATCGACCAAGACATATTAAACACATGTCTATCTTGCGAAGGGATCCGGAACGGCATTAGCCATCTAGTCACTTGTACCCTGAAAATCTGACCAGATTGGCGCTTACACATGTGTTAGTGTTTGGCCAAGCTTCTTCTCCAGTTGCAGTTAGTTGAGGTAAATTTTCGTCAACCGAACTATGCGAGGTTAAGTAAGCCGATACAGCATCAATACCAAAAACCCTACTCCACCAACGGCCTTTTACCATTTAACCGATTCTTGAGGATTTATCAAATACCCGCCTTCTATAACTAGATCACGAGTTTTGTTATCATTTCCGTTTCTCACCCAGCATTTTCTAACAAGAAATGAAAGCATTGTGAGGGCCGTTTTCTCATGTAAACTGCTTGCCTTTACTAACAGGGCAGATAAATTGTTTCTCACTTTAAAACCCGTTATAAGTACTTTCGTTTTCTCATCTCAAAGTTAAAAAAAAAATGTTATGCCGAAATTACAGCAACGCCAAAGTAAAAATTCAGAACATTCGTAATAAAATTTCAATGTTGAAAAAAAATGTGTTGGCAATGTTTAATTTATGGTTAGGAACAATTTATCTATTCGAGAAATTATTACGCTGATGAGAAGACGAAAATTCGTATATCGAGACGATAAAGTAGCCGGTAATCTAAAAGTTAGATGAGAAAACGGCGCTAAGGCAGTTAAGGCCGATATAGTTATTATACACAACAGACATCATCATGAAATCACTGTGGCAGAAGAGTTGAAAGTCTTTTTTTCATGATCCCAAATGATATCTACTACTACCACGAGAACAATTATCATCCGTTAAAGTGAACAATAAGAACCTCATTTTGAAGTCTAATCAATTTTTATCTTAAATCGAAAGTTGTTTCTCCCTCCCGTCAGCTATCCGCAGAAAATGCATACCACTCGCAAATCTTATGCTTTATAACTACTACTAATTTTTTTTTAGCCGATTTTAAGCCATTTTTTCAGTTGAAAAGTGTATGCAGCATAATGAGAAAGGTTGCATTTCATGAATATTATTTTTGATTTAATTCATTCATTTTCTACATAGTTATCCTGTGCTTCATTCTTTTTATTTTCTTCGCTGCTATCCCTTAGCATTGTCTCTCTTTCCACAGTTTTATTCTTTAATTCGAATCACTGAATGCATTTATTGCCACCATTCCACCACTTAAGCCAGCCATTGCAGTTTTCTCTGGTTTCATTAACGGACAACGCTTCCGCTTGCGTATAACGGTTATTCGCCTGAGTAGTAATATGCGTGTTGACCGCGGCATTAAGCGAGTTATCATGGCTTATTTTTTTACGCGATAGTAGCTGTTGATTTGATTCTAGTTTTTTTTTTTTTCTTCTCTACATTACTTCCATTGGAATTCGTGCCATTGTTCCGCGTTCTAGCGGTTATCCTTTTTCATTTTCTGCACACAATTCCAAATTTATCTACTCTCTTCGATGCTTTCTCTTGCTAACTGAACTACTGACAGCGAATGAAATGATGAAAATACATACAAGTATCAACAAGTAACGTAGTGGTCATACCAATACATACATACATACTGACAGTAACCAAAGCATAATTGAAATAACAATTTAAGCCGTTTATCACAAGCGGATGCGTTTGTTTTTCGCTGCTGCTAAGCAGTGTTTGCAAGCAGATTGGTTTCGTTTTTCAATTTTCTACTCCTCGTTTCTTCTATGCATTTCAAGCGCTCATAATTTTTTCATACATACATATGTATGTACACATATAATTCTAAATCTCTAACTCATAGCATTTCAGAATCAGACTCGGTTAGTTTGCAAAAGGTCATCCGGTGTATGAATACGCCCCTCATCCCAGTGTACAAAATACTACTGTTTCGTAATGATTCTTCTTCGGCTACATAAATGTAATTGAATAAATATTTAACTCAGCTTAAAAAATTTAAGATTTTTCTTAGAATTAAAAGGTATCTGAAAGTGGGTGATCACTGTATGCACCAAACTTGATTAATTTATCGAAGTCTCCATTGCCCGAAAGACTAGTCGTGTATGCTGGGTATAAAATAGGACCCACTAGTGATACCACCAGCCTAACTATTTGTACTAACCAGATTAACCCTGACCCTGGAAAACAAGCAGTCAATTATTTCCAATGGTTCAGACAATGACCCCCGACTTCCAACCATTGAGAAAGGGTGAAATGTGTCTTTGCGCACAGAAAATGCATAAAGAATAAGTGCCAGAAAATTCAGCTCTAAGAACCTTATAGGGCAAAGATATATTAAGATAAAAAAAAATTGAAAAATTACCAAAATGGACATCGGAATAGAATCTGACATCGTCTCTTACTTTGGTGACTATTTCTTATATGGCACCGTGACTAAAAAAATCCTCGCAGTTGCCTTTCTGATGCCGTTACAGCGCTCATATGGTCCATCATTCCATCTTTTTCTATATCTGACGCTACACTCGAACAGAATAGTGCTCTCAAAATCCCCTGCAACCATCTCATGCTTCTTTGACATCGTCCACGTTTCTGCGCCATTTCGCCATTTAAAAAATCAGACATAAGAGGATAGTTGCAAAATTTTTGGTCCTTGGTTCTAGTTTTCAATTGGCAGACATTATTAGTGGGTCCTAGATAGACATAGTCTTTTAATATTTTACATAAAACTTTAATTGGAAACTGATGACCAATGATATCAATGTCATCTGCATGCTGACGGTGTGCTTTTGTCGACGTGTGCTATACGGCTTTTTTTTCTCTAAAAGACCTGAAAGTATTCTGGACGAATTGCTAAACCTATGGTCATTCAATGACTGACTCCAAAACAAACACAGTCTCAGTATCTGGACTATATATAGAAGGTAATAAGGTCCCTCCACACTTCTTCCTTGGACAGTATGCTGAGCACAAGGCATTAGCCAGCCCTCTAAGGAATTTCAAACTATTTCGACAATACTAGTCTCTTCTAAATTATTTTCCTTTCACTTTCTGTACCAGGTCACTCGGGAATATTTGGCAATGAGACAACTATTCATTTGGCTAGAGAAGGCTCAAACCAGGCATTCCTTGGTTCACCACCTGTTAGAGTGCTCTCATCTAAGCCAGGTATTTTCTTTCATTAAGCAGACGGTATTTCAACCACAAGTTGTGGATTTATGCCACTTGTCCTTCCTACTTTGATGAGAATGGGACGGCAGAACACTATTATGCTTCAGTCCCGCCTTGGAAAGTATTAAGTAAGATGTGTTATGGCGAACATCTGGGCTCTTCAACACCCAAGTATCTACTACTATTTATTGATGGAGCGAGCAGATTTCAAACAGGTTAAAGCGAACACGAAAACAATACGTCCACAATGTACTGAAGTGCTCTTTTCTCTACGCGTTGTCTGGTCAGTTCCAACAAAAAATACCTCCAAGCCATCAACGACTAACTCGTTGTGAGGGAAACAATATTAAAGACTCCCAAATCTCTACGGCAGCTTCGGTAACACATGTTCACTGATCCCCTCTGCATAGTGATATTTCGTAAAATGAAGAAAGAAATGAGCGCTCGAGGAAATAGTCTTAGAAACAATTTGATAAATCTATGAACGGTGAACGTGGAGCTTTCTAAAAGTTATCCAAACCAAATGAACGACTTCTCAGATCAAAGCTAACGGCTGAACAAGGTCATGGAATTCTGACAACCGCAGCGCAAAATTTTCGTCTTAAAAATTCTCTAAATAAAAGACAGAGGGCGGCCTTAAAGTATACAATATTGAAATATAACAGATGCAATGTGTATGTGAATGGCAGTATGAGGGGCATGTAACTAGATGTTGCATGTTGGTTAGGCGGAGCCTGATATTCTTTTGAAGATCTTTGGCGATCAAAATTAGCGATGGTGAATGTAGATTCGTTAAATAAAAATCGGAATGAAACAAAAGCAGCCCGTAGAGTTTAAAGGTACGTTCACACAGAAAACGGAGCCGAGCCGAGTAAAGCCGTTCCGAGCTGAGTGAAGATTTCCATTTGCTGTAGCTATATGAAAGTGTTCAAACAGAAAACTTTTTCAGAAGCAGCCGAGTCTATCAAAGAAGCTCCGCTTGGCTTCGTTCAGTGTGAACACCAACAGCTTCGCTTTGTTGCGCCTTGCTCAGCTCGGCGATGTTGATCTTTGAAAATAAACAATTCGAAAAATTCTGTGTTTGTTACGCAACGAACCTTCATTACAAAATATTTTTTGTTAATTCAAATCGTATTGTTTTAGCTGCAGCGACCGAAACGATTCTAAGAAATACATATATTTCCGAGTTCTTTTGCCTATTGGGTAGGGCTTTTCGCCCAAAGGGCGGCGTAGAAAATGATGTACTAAAAGCATAATTTCAACACAATTCCTGGAAATAATGTCCAGCTTCTGGCGCAGTTAACTTTTCATAGTTTGTCCTTAGGTACTGTCTTGATGATACGTATTGTTGTTGTTATCGGGTATTGGCATTCAGCACAGTAATATAAGGAAGTGGCGAGTCCACAATAGCAGCAAAATGTGTTGCTGTTAATGCTATCGGGAAGACACACCCACACAACAATGCTTAAGCGCCTATGCATATGCTATGCTTTTTTTTCACTGCTTTGCTTTAGTATTCAATTGTGGCAGGCATCAGTGGTTTTCACTCGATTGGTCATATGTAGGGATATGGATATGCACACATATGAACATATCCGCACGTGCCCTTACTTCTTCTTCTGTGTGCGCACTCTTTGATTACACGCATACCTACCACCCGATACTTTTTTGTTTGCCACTTTGCTAGTCTTTTTGTGATAAGCTCGAAATCATCTGTCATTAAGCTCTTACCATCCATTGTTTTTGTCACGCTATGAAAAAGCTGCCAAGTCAAAATCATTCACTGATGAATTCTACGTTGTAACAAGATTAATGATGTCATACAATGTTCACAGGGCCGCCGCTGAAGTTGCCCAGCAAATTGTATGTAGTGACCAACACAAATTGTACTGGGCATTGGTTTGGCCCGTTGTGCAGTAATGTGTAAGCGTTTGCGTTGAATACCCATTTATGTTCGCTGAGAAGCCAACTGTTTACTACGATAGGCGCAATGCCCATGAATAGTTTGGGTTTTAAAGGATTTTCTACCGCGTAAAGAGGATGCGAAAATGGCTCGTAATCATGCTTGTATTAGATCCTTTTAAAGGCAAAGTATTCGAAAACATCCACCTAAAATAATTTCCAAATTTTCTTTTTTTCCTCGACGTTTTATAACCGCTGTTTACTGCAATTGTCTCAAAATGCAAAACTCCACAGTACTTTTGCATTACTGCTGATATAAAATAGCAGTTTTCCAATTTATTGACTGTATTAAAATATTTGGAATAAATACAAACTGAAGCTATGTACATATGTATATTATAGCCATAGCTGTCTATCTAACCACTACTGTCATCAAACGAGTTGTTTTTGATAATAGAAAATGTGAAAATTTTCGCTGTCTTGACATGGCTTGTTGTTAGCACCGACGCCATGCATTGGCAATATTTGCCTTTTTCAATTTGCAATAAAATAGCCACCTGAGTCGAAGGTGTTAGAAAACAAAGCAAAAAAAAATTAAATCGTTACACCAATGGAAGAGAAAATGCAATGCAGTGATAAGACTATCAACAAATATTGTAGCAGAAAATGATTGCATAGAAGTAAATACATTTGAAAGGTATACGAGGAATAAGAAAAAGGCTTATAGTAGAAAAATGCGCAAACTAGAAGCAGATTCATTGTAAATTTTTAGAGAAATAAATTATTGAGTAAGTTTTAAAGGATTGTCAACAGAGCACACCGGTAGTGTTTAAGGAGTTAGTCATAGTCGCTACCGGCAAGTAGCGCGTATGAAGGCCATCAATGTTTCAGACGCCGAATTGTAGAAAGTTTTGGACGAAGATCCGTGCTAAGTCCAAGAATAACTTGCGGCAGTACTATGCGTGACTCAACAAGACATTTTATTGCGATTGAAAACCATTGGTATGGTATATAAAGTCGGAAACTGTGTGCCTAATGTGCTCAGACCAAGACATAACGAACGGCTTCACACACAACTTCAGCTACGCTGACCACAGTATTTTTGGAAAAAGGTGTTCGGAAGATGCATCAGACTAGGCCGTGCATACATTGAAATGCCATCAAATTATAACTTATGAAAGTTTCATTACATGACAGTTGAGAAATGCATGTGTAAAAATTTCATAAAATTAATGAAGGAAATTTTTGCACATGCAGCAGTACATAATAGGCTTGGGGAGCTTTTTAGCTAAAAAGCGAAAAAAGAGCCAGCTTGAAATAACACATTAGTTCTTTCACTAAAGTGAACTAAAATTTTCTTTGGCAACACTCCAATAAAAATGGAAATGTAATTTTAACACATATGCCATTTCGTTGTGAGGGCATAAAAAACAAATGTTCGGCATACGCGCTAAAAATACACTTTATTTCATTGAATTTCCAATATTTTAAAACCTTTAGTGCAATTTGTTTAAAAAAGTTAATATTTGGGTTGAGTTTTTCGGATTTGTATTTTAAAATAAAAAGTTCGCTTTCAGATGCCAAAGCGAAGCGCAACCCGGTTGCATTTCGAATGCAAAATTTAAGTAGTAGTAAGCCACGGACGTGGACACCCGAACAGACACTTGCTTGCCAAGGAGCCCTCGCCAAGGCATGTCAGAAGGCATCTATACGAACTGACAGACGAAGTCCAGAGGTTCATGAAGCAACTTCTGAACCCGTCAACATATCGACAGGCCTTGAGCGGCATTCACAGGGAGTCAGTTTCAGGTAACGTAGACTCCAGACCTGTGAATGCCGTTCTGGACACACAACCACCTCACGTAGACGAAACGGAGCTTCGTCTGCCTCGCGAGTCTAGGACCACAATAGCTCAACTTCGCTCTGGTTACTGCAGCAGGTTGCACTCATACCTGAGCAAATTAGATGCAAAGATGTGCCAAATGAGTGTCCGGCATGCGGAGAGATACCCCACAACTCGAAACATCTCTTCATATGCCCGTAAAACCCCACACAATTATCGCCGTTGGCCCTGTGGACAGACCCTATAGGGGCTGCACGCTTCTTGGGTTTTCCGTTAGTTGAGTTTCACGACAACGACTGAGATCCCAGCCGATCTAGGCGGGGTTGTTGTAGCCGCTACAACAACAACAAAAAAGAAAATTAAATGCAGGCACTGCCGAATTTCCATAAACATTATTGGTGGCTCTCACGGTAATTTGAATCGCCATATGAAAGCCGAACATCCTTTCGTGATTTTGGAGAAAGGCGAAGGAATGAAGACGACTGATTGCGTCGTTACATTTAGAAAAATTCTTTTTTACTTTACAGATTAAGGCAACATTAGCAGAGTGTAACATTTTAAAGAGAGAACACGAAATATGCATGTGAAAATGCTGAGAATAGAACACGAAAACTTGACAGCCCTGATGCAGGGCAGAGTAAATGCAATATTATTTCGAGTAAAGAAAACGCTATAAGTCTCAGAAGAGCAAGTTCAATAAGCTTAATGAGCTAGAAGTGAACTAATCTTGAAAGTGAACTAAAAATCCAACTCTAGTACGTAGCATTCATTTAGGCGCTTGATGTTAGTAGTCGCGCCTAAACAACTTACATAGTTTTCATTTCAAAATTTTTATTTAAATACCCCACAAAGTTTAACTCCCTTTTAATCTTCATAATTTATCAGCGCCACATGTGGCATCCTACCGGAAGGAGGACAAAGAGAGAAAGAAATCTTCATGCTAGTAATAATAAAAATATTAATTTCCCACACCTACATATATATGTACAAAGTATATTTCAATGCGAAACTACTTCAGCTTGGCTTAACACTTGCATATATTTAGGCGCTGAAGCGCACCAGCCAGCATTTGTTAAGTGTTTTGTGGCAACTTTGCGGAAGGTACTAACTTTTATTTACATACATATGTATATGTATGCATTTTTTTTAATTTCTCTAATCCGTGCAACATATCTTTACACGCTGATGCACCCACTGAAAACAAACTGCATATGAAACCACCAAACATAGCCATATTAGAATGAAAAGTAAAGGAGGAGGGTAAATAGCAGCCAAACTAACAAATTAAAAAAATGCAAAAACATAAAGCGGAGTAGTGTTTATTTACAACATAATAAAACATTTGTGAATGTGGGCATTTGAGCGAAGTTCGCCACTTGACTTGGCACAGTCAGTTTTAGTTAGAGTGCACAGATATGAAAGTTATGTATGTGTCTACGAGTAGCTACATATATGAGCGCAGCTAAAGAGGGGTTCACAAATGCTTCACCTAATGTACAAATGTATAGAATAGGGGCTTATGCTCCGGTTCATGAAAATTAAAGTCCACTGGAAGATTTACTAGAACTACGTACGAGCAACAATTTTCTGAGGGCGGGATGTTTCGAACTCGGGATGAAAGACCAAGACCCACATAGTAAAACCTTCAATTCCATTTGCATTTTCAGATAAAAATTTTTTTTTTATGGACATATTAAGTTTACAAATATTTGCCCAAGTGTTTTTAGAATATGTGGAAATAAGAGTCCAAATTCATATCAGATCGTAAAGTATATATTGGCTGTATAAAGAAAAAATTTTACGAGGAAAAATTTTGTAAGACATTTTAATGCATAACCTCTCTCACGGGTGGACTTTGTGAAATTTTTAGGCGAATATTTTTTTTAGAAGCTTTAAACCCTGTGCCGACCACCCATATCTCATTTTATTCAGACTCTCCAAAATAAGGGACAAAATTACCCTTCGTGGGCGATTAGCTCTCTGTTATAATGTTCTAAAAAATTATTCCTCGGGAAATTTCATGAATGAATTTCAATCCTTTTGCTACTTATTCTAAAAACACTCAGGCAAAAAATTGCAACTTAATACGGCCATACGAAAAAAAAAATGTACTTGAAAATACAGTGGAGGGTTTACTATACATAGGGTGGCCAGATGCGCTGATTTAATCAGCACATGTGCTGATTTTTGTTTTATTGTACTGATTTTTAAGAACCCGAAATCAGTACGCAAAATCTACTGATTTCTTGAGTTTGTACCGATTTTTACATTTAATAAATATTTTTGTGAATTGGTATAATTAACATTTACTTGAGGTTAACATGTTCAAAAGAATGGTTTTTGACAACTCATACGAGTGATCGAATTCGAAGAAATTTATTGACCGTGTAAATGCAGCGCTAATTAAATTTAAACCATTTTTCAAAAGCTGTCACCTTGAAAATGTTTCGTTTCCTAGCATTTCGGAAAAAACTTCCGGAATTCAACACAACATAATAGCCCTGTTCCAAATACTTCAGGACATGGAACAGCCATAGCATTTAAAACTGAAGATGACTACTACTGCTTTTGTGCTTCTTGTGCAATGTAAGTTCTAAAAACAGATGAGTGAAAATTACTAGTATTAATTACCTGTTCATAACTGCCAACCCGATAAGTAAGCCAGGAAAAAATAGACAGCCCAACGTTTTCACATTCTATAGGCTTAATACTTTCGATTGGTTTTTAATTTGTTCATTAAACAAATTAGTGCAAAATAAAAAAAAAATAATAATCTTTGAGTATTTAATTAAAAATATCCTAGCCAGGATTTTTTTCAGCCAACCCACTTGCGAAACATTTATTAAGACGTTAAATTTCATGCAAAATAGCTTTAATCCATTAAACAGGTGGGTGAAGGTCGTACCCTTGTCGGATCTTAGACTATTATAAGAATGCCATAACTTTTATATTCAAAGTCATATTAATATGGCGGTAAGAAAGAATTTTGTGAAATGTCCACAGATTTTATTAAGACGGTTCACTCTTTGATGCGAAAGGCCAAAAATTAGTGTTTGTTTTGTTGCTTTGCTGTGAGTTTGTGCGAAACAACGCCATAACGGTGCCATATGTTTGTTGTAAAAAACTGCCGATTTTCGCACTTTCGCTCAAACGCATCAAAGAGTGAACTCTAGTATTGTGAATATTGTATTTAATAATCCAAACTACTTCTGACTCGAGTTCGTCTTCTACTGAAACTACTGTATGGGCTACAAAACTGCGTACTCCAAATTAAAAAAAAATCGGATAGTTAAATATGTATTTTGATGAAATTTTTAACATTTCTATAAATTTTATAGAAAGTTTGAGACTTCATCTTACATGGTTTTTGTTATAGAATTAACTTTATTTTTATATAAAATTTAAATTAAGTAAGGAAAGAAAAAATTGTCAATACATTTTACTACTATTTATGTGAACACAACTGTACATACATATGTAATACCTTTGTTTTGTTTTAAACTAATGAACTGTTATATTGATAATACTATATGTATTTAAAGGTCGATTAGTTTTTTTTTTATTAATGCGATGTTATTTGGTTGTTATATTGTTAATAAACGAAAAATTAGCTGATTTTTAAGGCTTTGTACTGATTTTTGATCCCAACTGTACTGATTATGTCACTAAAATATCTGGCCACGCTAACTATACAGATCTAAATAGGTGTTTCATCTTCAGTTGGAATCACTCAGCCCAAAAAAAAATGCTGTTGCACTGCGTAACAGATAGTTTCCCTTTACTGGCAATTCAAAACCACTACGTGTATTTCTATCATAAAGAAGCTCTCATAAAAACCATTAACCTTAGTCTATTTTCCCGTCGGAGAAATAATAATAATGGTAAAAAATTTTCTATAAAATATCATGCTCACGAAAATTCCCACACCCCATTCAGTTCAATAATAGATACACCACTGGTTTTACTGACGCTATAGGATTAAACATCTGTATTGCAGCTACGTATAGGCTTGCTGAAAAGAGAATAAAATATCCGCAGGAAACCCATGAGCGGTCATGTAACTAAACATTTATGTGCAGATTTTCAATGTACGAGGGGCAATTTGAAAAGTCAGTGTATTTTTGAGTAAAAGATACTTATATTTTTTGGCAAACAAGCGTTTTGGAGCTTTTAGCTCCATACATTTAGTCCAGCGTTTTTCCAATTTTTTAATTCCTTCCAAATAATAGGGATTTCAAGGTCCTCCAAATCTCCTACCACCCTGCCATTAGTCGCTGGGCGCTAAATCTGGTTCATACGGTGAATTGAGTAGGAGTTTGTAGCCCAATTGATGGATTTTGCCACATTCTATACGATGTTCGAGTTGCTACGTTAGAAAACGGTCAAAAATTTGGGTTTAATTTTTAAACCGCGCTGGGACTACTGCATTTTTTTAATCTTTTATATTCTACTTTTTAAACCAGTCAATAGTTTTAAGCTATTTTTAATATATTCTGGTTAAAATTTTAGCCCAAAAAGTTCGTGGTTTAAAAATCAAAATAAAATTTTTTAATTCTAGTTTCTAGGTTTCATATATAAATAGAAAATTTGGTTTTAAAATCTAAACCGAAATAGAAAATGTTTGCACACAACGAAATGTGGTGTTGATTCAAACTCAACATAGCAAAGATGCTTAATACAATTGGTTGCTACCAAAGCTGTGCGGGTTCAATCCCCATCAGACGGAACATGAAATTTAAGATTGTTTTTTTTTTATATTCTTAATTATGAAAATGTTTGGGTTTAAAATTAAACCCAACTGTTTAAATTCTAAAACCAACATATGTGCTCTCTTTTTTTTAAACTTGGACGGTTTGTATTTTAAACTGAATTTAGTTTGGTCATAAACATATGTATGCAGTCCAAAAAGTTTAAAATTAAAATAGAAATTTTTTACCGTGCGGGGAGTCTGTGAGGTCACAAAATTATTATGACCGCGGTTTAGTAGGAAAAAAATCAGCCTTATCATGAGTTTCATTTTCCCCGAACCGGTTCACTTTTCACTTTTGGTTTCCATGCATTTACTATATACTATACTACTATGCAATAAAAATTTTCGGGCGAAACTCAGGATAAAGCAGATTAGGTATGCGGCAAGAGTTCTTGCCGGCGTCATCATAAGACACTGTGGTTTAGCATCAATGCTTCAACGGTGGCGAATACCATCAAGTACTCTCTGCAGAAGCTGCCGTTATGAGAATGAAGAAGATTCAATGGACCACTTTCAGTGTCAATGTTTAGGTGGTCTACAGACGAAGCGCCTAAAGCACTTGGGTTCACTCTTCTTCAATAGTCTGGGCGAGATAACGGAGGAGGAACTGTTGAATCTCCTCGGCTTTATTTTCAGTCAAATAATAACTTGAAGCTACTCTCTCGATTACGGGTACGCGTCTCGTGCTGACACTCGCTTAAAGAGCACACTCACAATGGACATTTTTGTCTCCGAGTGAAAGTATGGAATACATAGTCTACACACGCCCTCCTAACCTAATCTTGGTTATAAAGATACTCAAAATAAATAAAAAAAATAATACCTGAGTTCGAAACAGTTTATCGCTCTTTTAATTAGGCTAAACAGGAGATTCTTATTTTTCACCCTGAATGGCGCCAGGTTAAGCCCATTGCAACGCCTTGTAAGCTCTACTTTCACCTCTTTGAATAAAAGTTGGAAACTTTGCTTTTTTATACTCTTTTCATTCTGTAACCCAGGAATAGAGGAGGCATTTGCTAAAGCAGATTAAGGAACCACTAACAACAAAGTGTGGTGTATGCGTGGTCGGTAATACACATACGTATGTACATAAATCTCAGTTGCAGCATAATCTAACTAATTAAGCGCAGTAGAAATTGAATTTGTGCAGAAAGTTTAAAGAAGGTGTGAAATAAAACTTTCATTTCTGTTTCTAATGCGGTGTTCGTGCTTTGGAAAATTGTTTCTGTGATCTTTGTACTAAGTGGAAAATGCTTTTTTTTGCGCTTGCATTTGGTTGCCCAGTTGGCTTGTCGCCAGCGGCATGTAAGCGGCCTTAGTAAGTGTGGGTGGGTGTAGGTACTAGCAAAATAAATGCGTTGCGCGGCAAAATGTCGCCTAATTAACTGAAATGCAAGTAAATTTTTAAAATGGTACATACACTGGTACATTTTGTAAGGACACCATTTACAATGAAAAGTGAAATTTGAACGCCGCACAAGAACACGAAAAGGGACGACCTACATCTATTAATGTGTTGCTTCCTGGTGGTAAATCATTAGTCACTTACTTCCGATCTGCCTTCGACGCAGAGGAGTGCATAGTGCTCGCATAAGCGGGAGGCTGTTAAAGCATGATACACATGATACTTTTGCCAAATCATCACACAAATCGGTAGCTTGTAACAAATTGGGTGTTATCGAGTGGAAAGTCTGTTGATAAGACACTATCATTGAGTATCATCAGCAGAAGCAACGAAAAATAGTAGTATCCTTAATCGTACTGCTGCAACACCATTCCTCATTTGCCACACTCATTGAAATCTGTCATCAACATTAACGATGTCGCTACAAAATTTTTCCATTGTCATCAACACAATCAGCAACGATGAAGGCCAAGTCAGGCTGCGTCGTCAATGTTGTTGGCGAGCCAAGCGGATGTCCTATCTAACGGGTGATTTTTTTGAGGTTAGGATTTTCATGCATTAGTATTTGACAGATCACGTGGGATTTCAGACATGGTGTCAAAGAGAAAGATGCTCAGTATGCTTTGACATTTCATCATGAATAGACTTACTAACGAGCAACGCTTGCAAATCATTGAATTTTATTACCAAAATCAGTGTTCGGTTCGCTTTACGTCCGATTTATGGTCTACATAATCGACCAAGTGAGCAAACAATTAATGCGATTGTGACCAAGTTTCGCACTCAGTTTACTTTATTGGACATTAAACCAACCACACGAATGCGTACAGTGCGTACAGAAGAGAATATTGCGTCTGTTTCTGAGAGTGTTGCTGAAGACCGTGAAATGTCGATTCGTCGCCGTTCGCAGCAATTGGGTTTGCGAAACACATTTCGAACCGAACACTGATTTTGGTAATAAAATTCAATGATTTGCAAGCGTTGCTCGTTAGTAAGTCTATTCATGATGAAATGTCAAAGCATACTGAGCATCTTTCTCTTTGACACCATGTCTGAAGTCCCACGTGATCTGTCAAATACTAATGCATGAAAATCCTAACCTCAAAAAAATCACCCGTTATTAAACGTTTTAACGGCGGGAAAACAAAAATCAAAAGAAAATGCAATAACACCGGCAGTAGGCAAACGCAAAGCTGGAAAAAGTAAAACTAAAAAAGAAGAAATGAAAAATCATCGACAAACTCGAAACCACAAACATCAAACATCATTAAAGAGCCAGTTTCGCAGAGCAATAAGCGATAGAGCTACTCCTAGATGGCGCTCCCTGCAATGCAAACATCTCATCACACTCCATTCCATTTTTTTTTGCACTCATTGCCGTAAACAACGACCCGCCAGACAGTTGCTTGTAACTGTCGTTAGCACACGCGACATTGTTGGCATTATAAGTGTCAGCCAAATGCCAACGTCAACCAGTTTTCCTAGGGGGAAGAAAGTCAACCCCCGCATTACGCCGCCAAAGGTCAGAGACCAAGCAGTATAAGCAGAGTGCTGCTGTTGGGTGATTTGTCGGCAAAACACCAAGCTGTGTAGTTCACGTTGTTGTTTTTATTGTTGCCGTATGCTCTCTTTCTGCTGCTGCTGTTCAATCGTCTGTGGTTTCTGCTTTTAATGTCCATTTTCAATGCGACGCATCGAATTAGCCCTTGTAGCCACTTTTAGCCAAATGTCGATGGATGAATGTGTGTATACATGCTGCGTGCAACTAATTGCTTGGGGAAGCGTGAAAAAAATATAAAAATAAAGTGGTTACCTAGGATTTTATTTTTTTTTTAATGCGTTGTGTCCACTGTGCACTTTAATAACTTGCTCATGAATTCAGATCTCGTTCGATGGGTCAGAAACTTTAGAATTCTTCTGGACACTAATTTTTCGGTGCGGAATTAGATACACCAACACCCATTTCTAGTAAAAGGCGAAGCTTTGAAACCAAACTGAACACTGTAGAATGAGTGCAATTTAGAATCTACCTTTGTCTCCATCAGCAAGGAGTTTAATCAGATAGCCCCAGACCGCAAGAAAAACTCTATAGAACCTCGGTCTTACGGCATCACATTGTCAACAGAGGGGAAAGGCTAAAGTCATATTTTTACCTAAAGCAGAAAGATCTGAACAGCTACCCTCGTCTTACCGACGGCTAAGCCTCAGCTCCTTTCTTCTAAAAGCCAAAGAGAAAATCTTAGATCAACAACATCGAAGAAGTCAATATAAGAGATCGCCCTCTAAACAGTAGCCAATTTGCTTATCGACCAAGCTAATCTACAGAGATAGCTTGCTATTCATATCTTTATTTCAAGAACTGAAAAGGCTCTGGAGCCTAATTTCATAGCCACACACATGTCAGAGGCTTTGAATAACTCTTCATAAAAGGCAATAATATGTCGGGGCCATTAAAGGCTCTGGCCTGTAGACGTGCTATAAGGTTTAAATAATAGAAATGTTTTTTAAAAGGCTTTATTTCTAAACTACATTTTAGGGTTGCCAGCTGTTTTAAAAGCCAAGCAAAACTTATGAATATCACAGTATGAGTGGCAGACGAAAGGGGTTTAAGAAGGTTTTAGTTTGAAAATGTTTTGAAGAGAGTTGCCACCTGTTTTATTAAACCATACAAACAATACACGGAATATTACTTAAACATGTGGCTGTTAGATTAAAGACTGTTTAAAAAATATTTTTAAAGTGTTTAACAAGTTAAGTTCAAATTATATAATAAATTTAATGTTGGGTATAAATATGAATGGGTTTGAAAGGACTTCGATTCCGATACATATGTATGAGGGTTGCCACCTGTTTAAAAAGTCCGATTTTACTTAATGCATTAGTTATTTAAAATATATATCACAATAGCACACTAAAGAGATTTAAGAAGGTTTTGTTTGAAAATACTTTAGAAGAGGGTTGCCACCAGTTTGAAAAGTCATCATATGAAAAAAGTAAGTGCGCCTGGGCTATACTGGAGAAGTGAAACTTAAGTTACATATCTAGTTTGTCTCATAACCAATATACATTGTGCATGCATACATACATCTGATTTTGCTTTAGGTTATGTATATGTTTTGTCTTTTTTCTATCTAGATCCGTCCCTCTACCCTGTTCTTTCTAATTACATTTATGTTATTCTGTTTTCCTTTATGTTAATTTTTATCTTTATACTCTATCGATAAACCCAATAAAAATATCGATAACAAAATAGATAACAAATTCGATGAAAATATCGATAGCGAAATCGATAAATACTTGGAATATTTTTTAGGTCTGGAAGAGTGTTGTCACCTGTTTAAAAGTTATATTGAGTAGTTAATTGAGTATGGGTGTCGAATGAAAACGATTTCAGACAGCATAGTTTAAATACATTATTTGAAAAGTCGAATTTAAATAAATTTCATGTGAATTATTATATATTAATGTTAAGGTTAAAAAAGGTTAAATTTAAAAGAATTTTTGATAAAACAAACAAATATTTGTAAAGCAGGATTTCTAATATGCGCGAAAACGTACCATAAATGCAGATTTACCAAATACATCGACGCGTGCGCCACCTGTCGGATTCACTCATCTTTCGTATTGCATTGCCGTCGGTAGAGTGTTAGTAGAGATATTACTTTTCATGTAGTTAATATACCTACGCTTTAAATAGGAACCAAATCGGACTATAAATATGGGCTTTTCAAATATCTCGACTCCTACGTCACCTACCGGACTAACTCATCTTTCATCATTTCAAGAGTCAGGTCATAGGGAAGTTAGTCAAAAATTTATTGACTATTTTTGCTATCATTTCAACAATTCGTTATGTATACCAAACATTGCCTCTTTCAATTTTTATTTTTTTTTTCTGATCGTGGTCTATAATCTATATATTTCAACAATAGTGTCACATTCATTACTTTGGAAAATCACTCTCACTCTTCTTCGCACATTCTAATAACTTTGCACCTATAACAAATTTGCTGCACACGCACCACCATTTATATTATGAAATTTAGTGCAATTTTCTTATTAGCCAAGAAGACTTACAAACTTGCATACATTCTGTATATACACATGTACATATATACATACATAGTGGCTATAGAATGCGTTAGGTATTATTTGAAAGTCTCACCTAGACTAGAAGTATGAATATTTCTATTGAATAGTTGTGGATGTTGAAGCGATAAATTACCACAAAATATGCTCACATTTCAACAAGCTAGTCCTTTTGTCTGTACGACTGACTGTCTCCACCAAGCGTCGGCAATAAATTTGTACAATTGAGTGTGCGTAAGTGTGCAATAGCACCTACAGGAATTCAACAAGCACGCACCCTACCAGTATCCTAGTTATTCCCTTTAGTTGGGATCATTCCAAAATGCAAAATTTATGGCTTGTAAATTTCTGCAAGTAAAATATGTTTGTATGGATTTGAAGTAACGCAGAAGGAAATTGATGCACATTTTGAAAGGGTGGGAGGGTGTGAAGAAATGCTGACACACATACATACATACATATATGTTTGTTAAGGGTTTATTTGCCTACATTTGGGGATACATTAGAATAAATACATGTGTATGTGTGTGTGTGTGTGTGTGCGTATTTGTCGCACAAATATTTACCGCCGATAAATCACATGAAAATTGCACTAATTGTAATGTTACGCCTATTGTTCGGCGATAATATCCTTTTAATCCTTATGAATGCACACACACACCCACACACACATGGCACAAACACTGCAATCGAAAAGAAAAGTATGCAAATTGCTGCAAGCGCACACACACTCACACACATATTCACACTGAGTTCTGATTATGTCCTGCAGAGAAAACCCGAACTAGTGAATCAAATTTGTAGTTCAGTTCTGGTTCTTTATCGTCAAAACCGAACTAGTCCGGTTGTAACTAGATCCCCACCAGTCTAACAGGGCAATGCTGGTAACTGCTTTTCAACTCACCACAGTATTTCGAGAGCCAAAAGTCTTTTGTAAGACAATTGTCAATTTTGACAGCTTTTCTTTAAATTAAATCAAATAAAAGAAAATATATGTACATATGTACACTAAAACAAGAATTAAAAGAAACAAAAGAAGACGAAAATAAAATAAATTCTTAAAAATTAAATAAATTAAAAACAATTTTAACTTTCATTTAAAACAATGAAATCTAAAAATTAAAAGCTTTGATTGAAAAAATTAAAAAAGTAAAAACAAAATAGGTTCCTTAAAGTTTAATTTAAGTTAATAATATATATTTACGTTTTATAAGCAATAAAATCTAAAAGTAAAAAAAAAATATATTAAAAAAGAAAAATAATATAATTCTTAAAAATTAAATTAAATATAAAAATATATATTTTTCTTTTTTAAGCAATAAATCTAAAAATTAGAAGAAAATTTAATTAAAAGAGGAAAACAAATAACATCATAAACCACATAAAAACGAGTTTCTAAAAATAACATGAAATTAAAAAAGCATATAATATTTCCTCTTTAAAATAATAAAATCTTGAAATTAAATAAGAGTTATATTAGAAAAGAAATATGTTAATTAAAAATAAAATGATATATATTTTTCTTAGTAAAGCATAGCATGCAGTTCCCAAGAAAAATTCAAATTCAATTATGAAGAAATAGAAAAGAAATTTTCTTCTATAAAAATTTCTTAAATCAGCTTACAGCTCTCAAGAAAATGATGTATTCATACATACATATAAATTTATTTATTCAACGCGAAATAGTGTTTGAAGCAACAGAAATAATGAAAAATAAGATTTTTTTGTGTGATCTTTATTAAGCTTAAAACAATAAAATCTAGAAATTAAAGGAGAATTAAATTGAAAAAGGAAAACAAATAAAATTAAAAAAAATTGGTTTCTAAAATTAAAATCTGTATAAATATATCTAGATATACATACATATTACGTATACATGCATATCTACATATATGTATCTATATAAATATCTCTATATAAAATTAAAAAAAGTAATATAAAATTTAATTATAAAAGGAAACACTTTTAAAAAAGGAAAATTATAAAAGAAGTTCCTAAAAATAAAATGGAATTAAAAAAAAAATATTTTAATTTAAAATTTTAATTAAAAAAAGAAAAAAGATTTCTCTAGGAAGAAGAAAATAAAATGAGTTCCTGAAAATGTAATTATATTAAACCAAAAATAAATTATTTTTTAAACAAAATCTAAAAAATTTAAGGAATATTGAATTAAAGAGGTGAAAAATAAATAGGAAAAAATAAGTTTCTAAAAATTAGATGACATTAAAAAAATATTTTGCTTTAAAACAATAAAATCTTAAAGCTAAAGACAATTAATTAAAAAAGAAAAATTTAGATTTACAAAAAAAATACATGTTTCTAAATATTTAATGATTTCTTTTCAAAACGATGAAGTTAAAAAATTAAAGAAACTTAAATAAAAAGGAAAACATTTATTTCAATAGTGTTATTGTTTTAGTTTAGTTTGTTTAGTGTTATTGAGCTTTGTACCACGATTTGTTTGGTAAAAAAACGATAGTCTGAGCGGTAGAAGTTATAGCCGCTATGTCGGAGATCACCACATCTCCTCATCAGACATCTTTTTCTAGACTTCCACTTAGACTTTGTTGTTATTTTCCTTTTTTCCTATAAAAGCTCAAAACCACTATTGAAATAAGCATTAATACGCCACAATAAAATCGGCAAAGGAAACAAAAGCAAGAACTGAAAATTTAAAATAAATAAAAAAAACCATCCGCTGCGTATTTAGCTGACTCTCTTCCCGGTGTATTTTGTTCACTCGGCCATTGCGACTGTAGAGCAGCGCGAGGAAAGTGATATTCATCTCCATATGCTTTCTGTCAAAAGAACTTTTCACCTTGAAATTTGGCAAGGGAGCTTTCTTAAGATTTCGTGCCGGAATAAAAAAATTCTTCCAAACTTCCTTGCCTACTGTCTTTTGCCAGTTTGGGCTGCTGTATTTCTTTTGTTTATTTATTGTTTAATATTTTTTATATAAAAGTCTAACTCATTATATGATAAACTGCATTGTAAATACGCATTTCAAACTTTGTACAAAATTATAAAAATTCGACAAATTTTTATCAAAATTTCAAACTTTTTATTCAGAGCTTTTACAAAAATTTTAGGAACCAGTTGGGTACTAGTACGTTTCCCTACAGGGTGTACACATGTACATACATACATACATAGCCACCTACATACATATGTACATGTGAATATGGATGCATGGGCACTTGCGAAAATTTTCGAAAAATTCCAACAATGTAGACGTTTTTATGCCGAAACTATTTTGCATTCAACAACAGCGCGACATGGTGGAGAGAATGGCCGCAAGTCAACAACAGCCGCGTTGCACAAATCAAAGGATATTTTTTCGCCATAAAATTGCTGCAAGCCTTCGCATAATAGAGCCTTTAGTGTGCTTATGTACGGGCATTTATTCGATGGAAAAAATTTTTCGCGCATAATATTTTCTCCACTTTTTATTGGCAATGCTTTCTAAATTGTCGCGTAATTTTTACTTCAAGTAAACCTCCCACCTAAGTACATACTGCTCGTATGTACTACAAATAGCCAGCTGAATTTATTTGTCGCGCGCGAAAAAAATACGCTTTGGAATTTTCATAAATTCCCACCAATTTGCATGAGTAGCACAAAAAAAAAAAATAAAAAATTACAAAGAAAGTCCTTAACGCCGAAATATGAGTTTGGTTAAAATTACTATCAATGCACAGTGGGTTGTGGTATTTCAAATATTGTGAAAAACGTGTTTGGGCATAGGAATCTATCTCTCAATTAATTTTACTTAATTAAATATATATTTTACAAAAACACCAAATGTTAATCAAGCGTTTTAGTCTCTTGACATCGACGAAGCCTATACCGGAAGTATCTGAACTACCACTTCTGCCTACACAAATGGTGAAAATTAAAGTTTATAAAACTGATATTTATACGATAACTTTTTTTAAACAAATGTATACTTAAATCTTGTGTTCTTTTAATTAATATTGATGTACATTGCTTTATTTATTTTTCTGTCCTTTGACTTTATTGATTTTTATAAAACCATCTTTTGTCCTTTATATTAAGGCCTGTCCGTTAAAAGTCCTCTGTGTACCTCGAAATGTTAATTTTTTAATTACGAATTTTTTGTATTTTTTTATACTTGTCTTATTTGACATCCTAATTTTTAAATCTTTATGTCGCCGAAGAGTTCTCGTTCAGGACTATAATTGGCTCTTAACAGGTGTTGACCTTAAAACCGGTTTTGATTTATACTCTCGCTGATTTTACAAACACTATCTCTAGTTTTATTTTTAATTTTTATACTATAAATCTGAATGCATCAAAAAATGATGAGGACGTTGCTAAAAAAGTGTTGAGATTTATTCACAAAGAAAATAGTTAAAACGTTTTTAATACTTGTGTGTGGACTTACATTTTTATTTTTTTTTTTTTAATTTAACTTTTCATGATATAAATTTACGCATTTTGTATAGAAATAGCTCAACCACCGAAAAATATTTGTACACTTAGCCGATTGAAACTAAGTTGATAAATTATAGTCCTGAGCGAGACCTTTTCGCGACATAAAGATTTAAAAAATTGGATATAAAATAAGAAAGTTACAGGAAAAAACCTGATTTAGCGATTTTCAGCGGGTGCTTAAAAAATGCTCCAAAATTTTTTTCGCGGCAAAAATGTTCAAATATAACTGACACAAACTCAATCTTTTTTTTCTTTCATATACATATAGTGATACGGCTAAATGTGTATATCTTTATTGAATTTAATAAAATAATAAAAAATACATATGTATGAAAGTTTGTCCTTTATTTACACTTCCAAAATATTGTGACCGAATTTATGGGTGATGACACATTTGTAATTTTTCGGAATTTAAAATTTTAGTTAAAAACGACGAGCTTTCCCAACAAAATTGTGTAATTTTAAATTTTAACAGGCTCACAAATTTACTAGGAAATTTTGTCATTTGTAATTTCAACAGTCTGATAAATTTAAAATTGATTGGTGCAACCGGTCACTAAAATTTTAAATTTCTGAAATTACCTAAAAAAAGTTCGGTGACTGATTTTTAGTTACGACTTTTATAAATAAAAATAATTGTTTTTTTTTTTTAAATTTGCATAAAAATTGCAAATAAAAATTTATATTAAAATTTTATTATCGGTGAAAAAAGAAATCGATTGATATGTATCACTTAGTTGTAGAACATTTCCTTCATAGTGAATTTTTCAACGCCAGTTTTCATCAATAACTGTTATGTTCGGTCTCTGAAGAATCTTATAGTTCCATTTTCAATAAAATAGATATTTAGAATTTTTAGATTCTGGTATATAAAAAAAACTACATGTTTATTCGGCTGTAAAAATCCGGTTAATCGGTATTCTTAAAATCAAGATTTCAAATAAAATCACCTAAAAATACACAAAAAACCCGGTCGAGAGCGTCTTTTCCTAGGTTATCTAAAGTATATTTGTTTTTTTTTCTAAATTACATTTGACTTATACAAAATACATTTGACGCTCCTTAAAACCGAAGGGTATATTTGATAGTTCTAAAGTAAATTTAACGCCTTCTAAAGAACATTTGACTATTCTAAAGCCCAAATGATACTTTCTAAAAACAAATTGAAGCTTTCAAAAACAAAATTTATACTTTCCAAAGTACTGTTGAAAAAGGTATAGTGATGAAAAATGGAACACATTTAGCAATGGTGCAAAACCAGTATGAGACTCCATGGAGAATAATGTTATTTGTTTGGTGGGATTGAAAGAGAATTGTCCAGTATAAGTACATATTACAGCTGTGGTTTCCGACAGGGTGGGTGTATGATGTATTTTCGAACGAATTTCCATCATCCCTTGTCAAATTTGGTTTGGAGACAAACTGGTTTCGGCTTTGTGCCATCTTCAGTGTCATTTTTCGTTCTCGGAAACAGGTTTGTCTCCAAACCAAATTTGACAAGGGATGACGGAAATTCGTTCCAAAATACCTCAATTGCTGCAAAAATTTAGCAGAGTTGATAAATAGAAAATGTGTTGTTGCTCGTCAGATTTTGCCTTTGTACTATTTATATTTTCTAATCAAAGTCATTAAAAATAATTTTAGGTGCATTATTTTGCAACTGAGCTGCAAAAGAACAGTCGCTTAAATGACCAAATATATGCAAATCAACAACACAAACTCGGCTATTTCGGTTAAAAAATACGCCACCTGAAGGGTAGTGTTGTTAAGTGAAAAAACTGCTCTATTGTGAATTGTTAATGGGAAAGTGGAGAAGGAAATTTTTATTTCCTTATATTAGTTTTTGTGTCTAAACAATCGTTAAACTAATCACATGTTTCTTGCCAGATACCAACAGGGTTAAGTAGTCAAAACGCAATTTTACCCGAGTTGAGTGTTCTTTTGTCGTTCGTTTACAAAAACAAAAAAAAACGCACCTATTAATTCTAAACAATAATAAGTTAATACAAAACAATATTTCCCAAAACTTGTCCCGGCACTGGTTACTCAAAATATTTCTATATTACAAAAATATTTATTAATAAGTTGAAACCACTGTATCCTTGTTTGCAATAGAAAACATGTACATAGTATATGCATGCACGTTAACGAAATCACAAAAGCAGTTAGTTACCTACTTTGCTGGACTGAATCCGGTGCGCATTTAACGACATAAACCTAACTTCAAAGGAAATTTCATTAAACATTTTTCCTTCGGCTTTAGCATGTTTATCCCTACCACTTATTTTTTATTTTGTTTTATTTTATTTGGTTTTTTTTTTTTTTGAATAGCCAATGTCGGACTTTTGTTTGTGAACAGCTGCGACCAAAACTACAGTTATGAATGTTACTCATACGCCATACCGCTCTTCACAAAGATATTTTAAAATATCAATTGATGAAAGTTTAAATTGGTAAAACCGTAAATATTTTTTGACTATGTACTGTGTATGCATGTAAGTTAAGTTATTGCATAATTGTTGACGAACTCCTCCTTCAACCTTTGAATGTATAAGCATTATTTTAAGTTCTTCCCTCACCATTTGCAGCAAATGTGCAAGTACTAAGTACTATTTCTGTGGAGAAGTGACCATAATTTAGCATTTCACTTACTCTTATGTCGATATGTATGTATTATCTAATAAATCGCTGACATAGACATTTGAAGTTACAAGCATTTGTACATAAAATGGGCGTGGTCGTCTTATCGTGTGTTGTTATTTTACAACAAGATTTTCTGAGTGACCAGTCGCTAGATAGGCATAATCAAAATCGGTACTCCTAAATTTCGATATGAAAGTTGAAGTCGGTTGTATTTTTGCTTAGAACTTAGTTTTTTTCTAAAAAAATACTTGTTTTTTTAAGACTTTAATATTATAACAGAAAATCTTGGTTTTGGTTGATTGGTTTAAGTGAATTGTCACCCTAGTGACAAGCAATGAGCAAGTGTTGCCATTTTGATTCCACAACTCGTAGCGGATTTGATGAATTTCAGTACGTCATACACACAGAGGCAACTGCGCTCTGCAATATTCTGCTGAAATGGTTTGCCGAGTGTTTTCAGTCTCATCTTTGCGTGGGCTGGGCACTCACACAGAAAGTGTTCGACTGTTTCCTTTGAGCGCGGGTCCTCGCAGCTGCGATAAAATCTTTTGAGGGGTAAGTCAAACCTCTCGGTCCTGGTCAGACGGCCGCGAATATGTATTCGTAAAAGAGTGCTGGTTTTAAGTGGGTCATAGGATACCCAGAACTGGGGTGTAATCCTAAACGATCCTGTACGGTTCCACTTTTGTCTAGCCTTCGAATGATAAACTTCGGCAATTCTCTCCTTGTTAGGGCAATCTTGTATTGATCCGAAATCATACACTAGTTGAGATGTAGCAGAGGTAGAAAAGAGTGCCTGAATAGGCGCAAGTACTTTCTGTTTGATGTACCTTAACTGCAAGCATTTCGTCCTGGAAAACGCTTGCATGGTCTCTTAGATAAAAGGATAGGTTTAGGTTATACTGCTGTTTGACTCGTCCGTAAACACTGTTGAGCCCTCCAAGAACTGAACGCTTCCTTGAGCACAGTCACTGCGGCTTTGAAATTGGGTTTGAATGAAAAGGGTGTGCACAACAGTGGAAGATTCCCACTGTGGCAAACAATGGTGAGCGAGGAATTTTTTGGAAGTTCGCTATATACAGGAATTTTGCATAGGAACGAAAAAGATATGAAAATGTTTAAAGATTCGCGAGTGGCCACATGCACTACACAATGCGGCTGAAATGGTAAATGTTGCGCGATTTTAATGTGATTCGGTTTTTATATTAGTTTCTTTGTCGTTCGTCTTCGTACTCATAGGCGTTCTTGTCTTCGTGTTCGTCTTGGTCTTCAGGCTTCGACTACGAGTTTGCAGTTTGTCTTCGTGTTCGCGTTCCTATTTATTCGTATTCGTTTCCGTTCGTCTTCAAATTAGTATTCGTCTTTGTATTTCTTTTCGTGCTCATCTTCATATTCGTCTTCGGGTTCGTCTTCATATGCGTCGCGGCATTGGTCTTTGTATTAGTCTTTATATTGCTTCTCGTATTTATCTTCAGTGTCTTCGTCGCAGTATTCGTATTCGTGTTCGTACTTGTCGTGATCTGCGGGCTCGTCTTTGGATTCAAATTCGCATTGGCGTTCACATTCTCCCTTCGTGTTCTGGCTCGTCTTCGTATTCGTTTTTTTTCGGGTATGTTGTCATATTCATCTTCGCATTTTTCTTCGTAATCGTCTTCGTATTTGTCTTCGTGTTCATCTTCGTATTCGTTTTCGTCTCAGAATTCGCCTTCGGATTCGTTTCGTATTCGTTTTCAGGTTTGTCTTCGCATTCGTATTCGGGTTCTTTTCCGCATTCACTTTCGTGTTCGCCTTCGTATTTGTATTCGTCTTCGTCTCTCAATTTTTCTTCGTATTCGTATTCGCTTTCGTCTTCGTATTCACCTATGCCTTTGTCCTCGAAATCTTTCGTCCTCGTATTTTTCTTCGTGTACGTCTTTGTCTGTTTCTTATCCTTCGGTTTCTTAGCAAGTTTCAAGTATTTTCGTACAAAAAAATTTCGACATTTAAAAAAAGTTAAATTTTTGGCAATTCATGTTCTTCCATAAGAGGACACTCCTTTTACTCTAAAGAAATTAAATAAATTCTGAAAATGAAAGTAATTTTTACAAAACTAAAATTGCTAGAGCATTTTTATGTCTTGAAATTGACCACAGGTTAAGTCGATATTTCGATTCATTTCTTAAAAAAAAAAATAACTGTTATTTTCGGTGCCTAAACCTGAAAGTTGGTTTAAACCGGCCCACTACCCATACGAGAATCAATATAAAGACCGAATTTGATTAAAGTCGGATATATTAGCCATTTCCACAAACTGGTGTAGATCCTCTGGATCCTCTGAACTCAGTCATATCTGAAGTGGGTGTTTGCATAACATTTTTACCAGGGAAGGTCGAAAAGTTCATGGCATGAGGAGATTCAGGGGCAAATCAATACCACTAAATAATGAAGCTTCTCAAAATGCAAAATGAGAACACCAGAGATCAAGGCCCTCGCATCATTTGAGTTAATTTCTCCTTGAGTTTTGAAGGCATTAATAGGCTTAATGTCCTGGCGGAGAACAATGTTATGCAACTAATTTAGGTACCAGGTCACATAGGAGTTAAGGGTTACAAGGAAGCAGATTGTCTAGCCCTTTCTTGCGATTTGACCTAGCACAATCAAGAAAGGAGACGAATAGACTTAGAGAACGATACTGGCGTAACAACGCAGTTCTACACCAGGCTAAATGTTTACTGGTAGACTACATCCTTACAAGGTACAGGGCAATCATAAACCTCCCCAAAGAGAGTAGACTAGAGAAAGACACCGTAGACTAAGAGGTCACCTGCACAAGCTAGGGATCTGGTCGAACGACCTAAATAGGTTCTGTGAGTTGATTGAGGAGACTCCTTTACACCTGCTTCGCGTGTGCGAGGCTGTGACAAGAAGATGGGAGAGGTAAATAGGCCAACTCTGGCAAAGTGTTGAATTTATACAAACCCCTGAAGATCTCTCCAAATTTCTAGGATCTCTAGGGTATGAGGTAGTGTGAATGATTGAGGGCACAATATACCTCTTGGTCGCAGTGCAAATCTCTGTACCAATGGAGCGTACCGGTCTGTCCGCCGGCAAAGTTCTTTAAAGCTTTCTATACGAAATGTATAAAAAGCTTAAAGGAGATTTGCCCGCGGACAAGCTGATGCTCACCACCAGGGCTGCCAACTTGGCTCAAACCGTGCCATTTTTGGCCCTATTTTACTTCTAACGGTGCGATTTTAGTCCGATTTGAATAATTTTGATAAATCAGTTACCGAGATACACATTTGTGGTCACAAGTGGGCGGCGCCACGCCCAAATTCCAAAACTTTATGATATTTAATCCAAATTTTGGCGCAGTGGTCATTGCAATAATCGATTTTGCGTCAAGTTGCTTTAATAGTTACTGATTTCCTGATAAATTACCGTTATATGGGAGGTGGACGTGGATATTGCCCTATTTCAAAGATTTTCAACAAATTTCTTAGTTGTATCCTAAGCAAGCCTTGTACCGAGTTTAGTAAGGATTGGCTTCTAAGATACAGTATTTCATCATAAGTTGGCGGTGTCACGCCCCTTTTCCAAAAATTTTATAATAATATTATTTTGTACCGAAATTCTACTTCACATAATAATTTTCAACAATTTGGATCCAATATTTACTGAAATATCATAGTTTTTGAATTTTTCGAAAATACCGTCATATGAGAAGGGGGCGTGGTTACAGTCCGATTTCACCCATTTTCAATAGCAACCTACCTTGGATAAAGGGCAACTTATATACCAACTTTTGTTGAGATATATCAATTTTTGCTCGAGTTATTGTGCTCAAGTGGGCTCGGGTTTAACAATACATATTTACTAAAAAAAAACCTGCGATCACCAGAGGGTTAACTTAGGTTTCCCCAATACTCCGATTCAGCACTGATAAACTTTGAACTCAAACACAGATTATTTACACAACAATGCAAATAACAATTGTCTTTATCTCGATCTATACTGTACCTACTATATGTACATATATGTATATGTATGTGTACTACATACATATGTATTAAGAAAGGCTCTGAAATCTCATTGACAATTTGAGCATTGTGGTGTGCAAACATGTTGTGGCATCGAACAAAATTTTTGCCAACAATTTTCATAATTGTATTTGGATTTTTACACTTCAAACAACCTGCGGTGCAGGCAGCACCAGGATGTGATGGTGATTGCCTAGAGGAGAAACTAAACGAAATTTTGTCAAAGTGAGTATGGATAATGCCTATTTTATATAGAAGAGTTGACGCAGTTTTATGATAGTTTGATTTACATATCGGCGGCCCTATCTGTAATTTTTGCAAAAAAGAGATTCTGACATAAAAATCCACCTAAGACTAAACGGTCATCAATGATGTTAACTTGCTGACCTTGTATATCGCTTATTAGAAGAATTTACTAGTTAAAATTAACATCAGTGATGATAGTTAAGTAAGAAAGTAGTTTTTGTAAAAATTGCAGATCGAGTTTTTTGAATATAAGCCATAAAAATTTTATACATACATACATACTTGGTTTTTCAGATTGAAAACACTAAATGGAAAAGTGGCAAACCTAACACCACAACCGGAAATCGAACCATCAGCAGCTTGTGTACATGTTCCTCATGCACATCGTAAGCAGCATGCAGCAGACAAGTATTTATTAACTTTATTATTTATGTACATATGTTTATTAAATAATAATTAAATTTGATTTCTCCTTGCCGCTATAAGTCTTCAAGATGTCGAGTCGCAGCACCAACTGCGCCAACTTCACCAACGCGCTTACACTTTACAATCAGCGCGCGGTTCCACCTCCGCAGGCGTCAGCAGCAGTCAACACAAATGTTCCGAGCGTTTGGCACAAATTTGTCAAACTAGCGGTGTTAGTGAAATTCAACTTGACGATACGAAAGTACCAGCTTTCAAGGTGCTCTGCGATGCTGACCGTTGGATAGTCGTCCTGCAGCGTTTCGATGGCTCTGTTGCCTTTCATAATCGCACTTGGGATTCTTACAAGCAGGGTTTTGGTAATGTTGGTGAAAAGAGTGAGTTCTTCTTGGGCTTGCAGCGTCTACACGAGCTCACATTTAGTGGATTCTTCGAATTTCGCATTGACTTAAAGGATTTCAAAGGTTTAAAGAAATATGCGCACTACAGCGATTTCAGCGTCTTCAATGAACGTGCCGCCTACAAGTTGGGCATATTAGGCGTCTATCATGGCACAGCTGGCGATTCGTTTATGTACCATGAGGGTCAGCAGTTTAGTGCCGTTGATCGCGACAATGATGCCAAATCGCAGGGTAGCTGCAGTGAGGAGTACAATAGTCCGGGATGGTTTAAGAATTGCATGGAAGCGTAAGTGTTGTGGGTGTGAAATTTCTTTTGAAAATCTACTTTATTTAACGAATCTGTTTTTTTTTTTTATTTAAAGTAATATTTTTGGTAACTACTTGCGTGGTGAGAATGACAAATTCAAGGAGGGTATGTATTGGGAAACTTTTCATGGTCCCGAATATTCGCTCAAGCAGGTCAAGATGGCTGTGCGTGCGAAGTGCTAAATTTTTAAGTGTAAATTTGAGTGTTTCACGATTAAACAAAAGAACAAAACAACAAAACAATTATAAATATGTACATATGTATGTGTATTATTTAAAAAAGTAGAATGCAGTCAGGAGAGTAAATTATGCTGCTATTTTATCAAAACTTTCATACATCGTTAACTTAGAGTGAAATATTGCTAAGGTGACTTTTTATGAAAAAATCAAGAACGGAAAATAATCATAATTTTTTTTAGTTAAAAAAATCAACAAGTTGTAATCGTCGCAAAACAATGTTATTTATGCCCATGTATTTGTGTTCGTACGTCCCACTGTAATTTACAATGATTTTTACTTTTCGATTTTAACCAATAAAGATTAAAAATAATAATTAACTAATATTTGGTTTTAATTGTTCGCCAAAATTAATTATTATAACTTGATTTTTATTTTTTCGATAAAAAAAAAAACTCATAAAATAATGTTTAAATGCTGATTTAAATTATTTTGCTCATAATGGTTACCGTCCCTAGAAAACTTAGATTTTGATGCAGGAAGCAAGGAAAATTAAAAATTTATCGCATCCGAAAGGATCTAACTATGTACTTGTTTTATTTCTACCTGTTTTTATTCCGTGATTTCCAAAATTGCTAATTCCAAAGTATTCACAGAAAATTTGATAAGTCCAAAATAAATATGAATATCGATTTCGATTTGTATTTAGGTTTTTGCTGCAGGAATATTCTGGTCAATTTCAAGGTAAGCAATTGCTACTATTATTTTTTATTATTTATGTATGTACATTAGGGTGGTATTTAAAAAATCAATTGAACGATTTTTTCCAGTCTCGCCTCTCAATCGGTAATTTGTTTCCTACATATATACGTAAGGGTTGGGGAGAAATTATAAAATATAGGTACCTATAAAAAATGTATAATAATTTGCCTCAATAATTTCTCTCTTTTTATTATAACAACTGAGTTGTTTTTGCAATGAATTAGCGATACGATTGAGTAAAAGTCAATAAATTTTCTGTTACAATTTGTATAGAAAAAAAAACCAATCAGTTGATTGAATATTTTGAAAAAAGAGCGCCTTCACGTATTATATGTAAGATAGTAATTTTTAATTAGGTGGCAACCCTACTAAAAAAGTAATACATTATTGAACATATAAAAGCTGAGCCCTTTTATTTGACACCTCATTTCTTGAAATCCAACGAACAGTGCGGATCTAATATGAAAAACGCGAAACATTGCATTCAGAGTTTTGCAAAATAGTTTTGCAAAATGGTTTAGGAAATTTTGTTTTGTCTCGTGTTAAATTAAAAAAAAAATTGACTTAGTAACTTTTCACTCTAACAGCCGCACTCAGAGTAAACAAAAACCTTTACTTAACTTTTTAAAGAATGATTTTGAAATTTTTTGTTTGTTTTCAATAAATTTCAATTTCGATAACGTCGCTGTAACAGTGGCAATGGCCCGGTGAGCAGAGCACTTTCGTGTCAATCAAGAGATCCGAGTTCAATCCTCGGCAACAAATTTGTTTAATAACATTTTTTTTTTAAGTTTTATTGCTTAAAAACTTCATATTTTTATTTTATTTAACGTTTGTAAACTTTTTTGATTCATCTTTTTTTCTTTTAATTTCAGTTTCTCAAATTTTTAGTTTTTCCTGTTATAAAAAAATATTTTTTTCATTTCGTTTAGTTTTTGGAAAACTTATTGCTAAACGATAAATATAATAACACTATTAGCACATCTTTCAATTACTCATTCAAAATACAGAAAAGAGCTTTCAAGATAGTTGTCTCTCGAAAGACTGAGGTGAGTTGAAACACAGATGCCAGAATTGGCCTGTTATTGGTCTTGTTTGTCTTTCAGCAAACAGTTTCTAAAAATTTAATTAGATTAAAAAAAAAATGTTTCCTTTTTAAAGCAACAAAATCTATAAATCAAGAGAAAATTAGATCAAAAAGCAAAAAAAATTTATCAAGAAAAAAAAATAAAATAAAAAAAGGAAAAAAATGTTCCTGCACTAGCACTCGGATCTCTCGAATGGCACGCAGTGCTCTGCTCATTCAGGCATTGCGGCTGTTGATCCAGTGCGCGCAAATTGATATAAATACTTATTTTTATATTTTATTTCAAACTGAACGAAAAAACTGAGTGATGCCACAAAAATAAAGGGAACTGGGGCCATACTTAAATTTTGTATTTCATAATTTTTAACTCTGAGAGGAAACATTAATTAACAGATTTAACGATCATTAGTTAAGTGCCCGTTAGAGCTAATTTAAGGAACGTTTCTGAGTGCGGCTGTAAGTTAGCAATATTACCTACCGATAAATCTCATTGCCTGCTTCGCACAAGCAGCAAGAAGAGAGCAACGAAAAGGCAACACTTTTTTCTAGAAAAGAAAATATCTTTGAATATGGACTATGTTTTTGTGCACAATTCATATGTAGAAGAGCAAGAATCAACATCTGACTGAAAAAAAAGAAAACAAAATTGACCGATTCTTAGAGCTTCGCGTCCGCTTATGGGAGATTTTTTTTCTCATAACTGGACTTTTATGAGTGTCCGCGTCCATTTATCGGAAAGTCCGTGTATGGGAGAGCATTTTGTATGGAAAAAAAGTGTTCGTTCCCAAGAATGTGTCCGCTTATGAAAGATGTCTATGAGAGTTTTCACTGTACATATGTATATATCAAATGGAAAAATTTTTAAATTGTTTTAAAATGTGTTGTTATGTATGTCACATATCGCTAGCTTAGTGTAAAATTGCTAATTGTGTTTTTTGTAATTTTACAGGAGGGGAAAAAACTTCTTATAGCCATAGGCAAAGAAAAACTCCATACGAAGAAGAAGGATTCAATATGTATTAAAAGATTTCTTATTCTGTCTTATCCTGAGTTTCGTTTGAAAAAAATTCACCCGAAAATTTGTCATCCGCCCATAATAAAACCATGGAAACCAAAGTAAACCGGTTCGGGAAAAATGAAACCCGTGATAAGGCTGATTATTTTGTTTGTGTCGGATTTTCGGTGGCTCTTTCGGACTTAGCAAATTTTTCTTTCATTGTATATGTATAAACGAGAAAAAATAAAGTAAGTACCCTAATACTTTTCGAAACGATGCATTTTTAATATCCTCCTACATACATACATCCATACATACATACATGCAAGTATAAAAGGTTGAGCAGTAGCGATTTTCTTACTTGCCTTACAAATCTAGCTTTCCTAATTGCCACAGCAGAGGACTTCCGGATATTAGATATTTATATTGCTATCACAAAGCCATTCCAATATTAAATAAAACACAACACAACATTAATACACATTTGCAATTACATTATCACTGAAAAATAAATTTAATAATAAACATTTTCTGCATTTTATAAAATTCACTAACAAACGCTTAAAGCACCGGAAAAGAAATTAAAATCGAATACGTAATGCCAAATGACAAACAACAGCTGAAAAGGAAACTGGCGCCAAAACATCTGCATGTATACTCGAAAGTGTAACTAAAAACAGTCATCGATAATTCGAATTGAATTCCACTGTAGTTTAGCTCATTGCGCAATTATTCATTATCTTAAAAATTCACAGTCATCTAAATACAAGCTTTTTTTATAACTTTAATATAATCCCATTCGTTATGGATATTATTTTCATAAATTGTATTTACAAATTGATTATTTGCAAAGTCGTCGATAACCACTAAATCCCATCACCACAATCAGCTGACTAATTAATAGTCGACAGTCGGGTGAAACGTCATTTTCTCACTGACGCAAAATGAAATTTTGTACGAGATTTAGTTAAATCTTTTATCAATTTGTTTTTGATTAAATTAGGCGGCTGCTTGTGCTAAATTAATACCAAAATATTAATAATTAAACAGGTTCTCTTGTCCAGTGAATTTGGTTTAAATATCCACTGTTCCTGACAGGATAGGAATATCGACGTATCTACACGTAGTGCATTGCATATTGCTGCCACAGGAATCGGCCGGGAATCACTTTGAAGAAAATTTTACATTTTAAGCCATGCCAAAAATGGCACAAGTGAAAGATTTACACTTAGGTAAAAATTTAAATGATTTGGAAAAACATTCCGAGATTCCTGATGCGCGCACGAAGAAAACTCATATGTAAGTACTCACATGTGCATATACATAAATGGGCACATACAGTATATAGTTGGCTAAGTGCCTAAAGTACCATAATTTTATTAAAAAAAAAAACGTCTTTTCAGACTGGTTGAATCAGCGAGGAAGTTGCTACGTGAAGCGGATAAATATTATCGAGAGGGCGACGAAGAGCTTGCCTATGTCTTATATATGAAGTATTTCAATTTACTTCATTGCATACATAAAAAACCTGACTATCCAGAACTTAAGCATACTGTACGGCAAGCATTAGGCGGCAATTCCAATAACAAGGTCACAATGAACAAACTGGAGCTGCTTAACTCATCACTTAGCCGCCGTTATGAGGCGAAACAGCTTGCCCATGCCGCTACGCAATCCGCAGCCCTTGTAGCACCTCCTTCTAAACTTAGCGAACACGTCCGTGACTACAACGAGCTAAGTGCGTCAGAGAAATTTGACCTGTTGAAAGCGGATACACCAAGTCCTGCCACCTCAAATTTTTTAGGCAGTTACTATACGTTGCAATCGTTAGGTATCATAAAATGTGAAGAATTATTCGGACTTATGAAGCAAAGCAATGTGCTAGTAATGGATTGTCGATCGAGTAAAGATTATGAGACATCGCATCTGACATATCAGTATTCTTTTAATGTACCCGAGGAACACATCTGTGCAGGGTAAGTAAAAAACATAATTTGCCTTTACGGCGCTTTTCTTTACTTATTCACTATTTATAGTATGTCGGCTGGAAAACTACAAGACAAACTAGAAAATGGTGCCAAGGTTTTATGGTCAGCTCGCTCAGTAAAAGAACAAGTTGTGCTAATAGATTGGAATAGTAGAGATGCCAACCCGCCTCCAACTTCCTCTATTGGAATTCTGCTCGATATACTACAAAAAGTGTGGTTCTAAAAATTTTTTAATAAAAAAATAATAATCTGAAACGTATTTGCAGTGGGACCCAGATGTAATTTACCGTTCACCAATCAGAATTCTACAAGGTGGCTACGAGTTCTTCATTATGATGTACCCAACATTGTGCACTAATCCCAGCGTGCAAGCGCCGCAACAGAACAACAACGATTTTGATTTAATTGACGACATTGAATATCCATCAATAAATGATATTACAATGAAGGATGAAATAAGTGGTCAGAGTTATACGTCCAGGCCAGGAAGTAGTTTGTCGCGACCCC
The DNA here is from genome assembly GCF_001687245.7 of Rhagoletis zephyria. NCBI lineage: Eukaryota > Metazoa > Arthropoda > Insecta > Diptera > Tephritidae > Rhagoletis > Rhagoletis zephyria. Next base: position 141,749 of record NW_016157463.1, read on the forward strand.
TTACTTTCGCATTGTCACCACCACCAAGCGTTGATCGCTCTAGTAAAATGGCTGCAATGAAAACGTACGAACAGAAGCAACAACCTATTGTTGAGCTAGCTAAGGAGCAGAAAGAGTTGATGGAGAAAGCGCAAGTTAATGATGAACAGCTAAAGAAAGCTTCACAAAAATTGGACTCTATATTTGAGAAAAATAAACAAAGTCCCGATAAAATGCCAATGTCAGCAACCGAAAAAGAACTGCTTTACTATATAATGCAGTTAGAGAGTGAAGCTACAGATTATGTATGAAAAAAAAACTAGTACAAATTTATAAAAATATATTTGATCTACATTTCCTTAATTTACAGAAAACTGAGAACGATCGCCTTTTAGATGAAATCGAGAAATATAAACTCATTAAAAAAGAAGAAGAAGATGAGTTAACACCCAACGAAAAAGCTGATATCGAAAAGACTACACGCCAAATTGAGGATAAAATACAAGAGCGACAAAGGCTTAACGAGCAGCTGGAACGGGAAAAACAACAACGTGACCAACAGTTAGCCACGGCAATGGCGCTAGCACGGGCACCAATGGACAAAGATGACGATATATCCAAACCAAAAATACCACAGTTCGATCGATCTGTAAAACCGCAGAGCAGTACATCCACCTATATAATAGATAGACAACGCGATTTCTCACCGGTACCCGGCGCAGTGGTAAGTAAATATATTGGGGCACGTTGCAAATGCATACCAATGAAACACGTTTGTAATGTAAAAAGGTTGAGTGTCTTAAAAGAAAGTGGTAGACTCATGTGCGCCACTTACGTCACGATGTAAACAATTTTCCCTTTTCGCTTATTTTTCATTGAGAGTACGTACGCTTTCAAATATGATGAATTGGCGAGCTTACTCATTACAACAATTAATATGAATGGTTAAGCATTTGCAAAAAAGCTGTTTCTTCAAATCTTATCAGTAAATATAGCTGAGTTACCTTCGTTATCGAGCGACAGAGAATCGCAAAAACAAAAAAGTTCGAATTTTCTGCGTTTAGACTGAAACTCAAGTATAATTTATTAAATTTTGAATACAGACATTTCAAATTACAGATCTCTAAACGCGTCTAATGATCTGGTAATTATGAATTGTTTTTTTTTTTTTTTGGCAAAATAAGCAAAATTGTACTTTGAAAAGTCAGCAACAACTATTTGTACATTGTACATGCTTTCAAAATCGTTTTGTGTTCATAACACAATATCTTAACATTTCGATATCGTCATCATCCGTTTCTTAGTCACGTTTCGCAACAGTATACACGCATTTTTTAACGACCATGCCAACCGTCATAAGGCAGTCTACGTTAAATGTGTTAATGACCGAATGTTATTTTCATTAACGTGACCCGCCTACATTTCCTCCATGTACCCATATGTACATTTGCATACGAGTATATATGTATCTGTGTTACCTACATACTACATACATACGAATTCACTCAGCTACCACAAGTACTATCTTCTGCCACTCAAAAAAGTGTGGAATGCGCCAATTTTCAATGACCACCTAACAAACCCAGAAAATCAATGTTTGTTGGGCGTGAGCATCAGCTCACATGTAAATGCATGCCCGCCATAGCGCCTAAACATAGGCAAGTTCAAAAACTATATTACATACATTAAATTACTTCCTTCATGAGTGTTCCTTTGTCATATTCTTGTGCACATATGTCTAGGCGTTATTTGTCGTGTCTGACCAGAGGCAACCGAACTTTTTCTATTGGCTGCTGCCTCAGTCTGTCGTTGTCTCTACTCAAAGCATGTTGTTGTGCGCGCAATCCCAAACGCCAACAATCGCCAACTCAAAGCCAAAAATTTTACAATCGTTTACAATTTTTATAACCAATAAAAGTAGTATTAAAAATAATATTTTAAGATGATTGTGGTCGCAGGCGTTAAATTGAATATACCGGCGACGCATATTTTAATTTACACATCGTTTTTTCCATTGAAACGGGTGCGTTAAAAAGTCTTGCATATTTTTGGGCTGTATATTATAGTAAATGCTTACATGGTTCGCAATTGTGTGGAATATTTATAGCGTCCGATATACATATGTACATACCTATGTATAATCATTAGGCCCAACTAATCGCAGGCTAAGTAAACGTCTTGTTTCTACAAGGTTAGAGTAAAGAGAGATAGAAGTTGGATGAACAGTTTTAAGGCAAAAGATGAAAATGAAGAGGTTTATTTCACATGCAGGGCATAGGAGTATTAAGTTAGTCTGAATCCGTGAGATTTAAAATACTATAGTTTACGTTCCTTCCCTTAAATTTTACACATTTTTAATTGAAAGTATTAGTTTATGAGTCGATATATGTTGTTTCAGATTTTTTTTTTTGTTTTATAAAATATTCAATTTTTGTAGAAAACTGTTCTCCTCTAAAGTTAAAACTTCTGAAATCACTTAAGTCGTGGTTTTAAGCCTACAGATATAATCATTTATTAACTAAGCAGCTAACAAAGAAAATTGTTCAGGATTAGCTTTCGTGGCGTATAATCAGTAGTTACATAATATCAGTAACAACAAAATATATTTTTATTAAGTGGCCTGTATATGTATCAATCAGTTCAAGGTTAATTAATTTTGTTTTTACTGCTTTCTTAGGGTCGCGGCTTGACCGGCCTAAAAAACTTGGGCAACACCTGCTACATGAACAGTATAATACAGTGCCTCAGCAATACCCCACAGCTCACCGAATACTGTATAACTGACAAATATAAGAACTACATAAGTCGCAGCAATAAGACGAAGGGTCATATTGTCGAGGAGGTGGCGGCGCTCATTAAAGTTTTATGGAATGGCAACTATAAATGTGTTGCTAGTAAGGACTTGCGTGTAAGTGTATAATAAAATTCAGAGTCTTAGCAATGTGTAATACATACCTGCATATTCGAATGTTCTAACATATACATACATGCATATGTACATATGTATATTGCATGTAAATGATATTTATAAAGGCAACAATGGCATCATGCCTTTGTTTTTATCTATGTTAATATATACATATGTATGTATGTACATACCTATGCTTTTTCCAGAATCTACATATATAAAATGTTATAACAAATCCTTGATTAATTATGTATTAAATCATTGAACTCTTTCTTGGTCGCACAACATTTGCTAAACAGTACGTTATGGGTCAATATCAGCAAATCTTCCGCGGCATCGAACAGCAGGATTCACACGAATTTCTTACCATACTTATGGATTGGCTACATTCCGATTTGCAAACGTTGAACGTACCCGAGAAGGCACGTGATAACATAACACCGTCCGAGAAGGCGTGGCTTGAATTTACCAAAGCAAAAGAGAGTCTCATACTGCATTTATTCTATGGCCAAATAAAAAGTACCGTCAAATGTGTCGACTGCAACAAAGAGTCGGCCACATATGAGTGTTTTTCGAATCTAAGCCTGGAACTGCCTTCAAATGCAAATCTTTGCTATCTTAGCCAATGCATGGATATGTACTTTAGCGGTGAACGTATACACGGTTGGAATTGTCCGAATTGCCAGAAGAAACGCGATGCTGTAAAGAAATTGGATATTTCAAAACTGCCACCTGTATTGGTGATACATCTCAAAAGGTGAATTGCACTTGGTGTTATTACTTTAATTTGTCTGCGTTAATTACATGCAGTCATTTTGAAAACTAGAACCAACAATAAAAATTTTTTTCTCAACAATTCTACTAACTTTTTAACAAAAATTTCAATTCAATTTAAGATTCTATGCCGATTCTGATGCTGTTGGTAATTCGTACAAAAAGAAACAAAACTATCTACGCTTTCCGCTCGAAAATCTCGATATGACACCCTACATTGCCAAATCCGAATCGCGTTCGGTGACACCGAAAACGTATCAACTTTATGGCGTATCTAATCATTACGGCTCCATGGAGAGCGGCCACTACACTGCGTTCTGTAAAAGTGGTAATTATGCCAGGTACGTACATACGCGCTTTTAAAATGTTTAGTTGCTGATATTTATTGCTATTTAATATTACTCATGCAACAGATGGTTCAAGTTCGATGACCAGGTCGTCACGCCGTTGGATACTTCTAATGTGGTTTCCGGTGCTGCTTACATACTCTTCTACACTTGGTTACCACCCATTCAAATAACCGATAACAACAACACAAATTAGCAGGGTGCAAAGGTTAAGTATGAAGATGGGAGTTTTTTTTTGTGCATTTGCTACATAACCTTGTTGACGTGAGCTGCGTGAATATTTATCAATTCGAATGAAATACACACGGTAAATATTTACAAATCTTTAAGCTAGCGACACATTGACACTCATAAGCAGACATTGCATTTGTTAGCTATTCGACCCTACGGAGGGTGAATTGATTGTTATTCGTGCGTTTGGTCTAGTCGCAGTTAAATGACTTGAATTTTTTAATCCACAAAAAAAGAAAAAGAATTATTTTTCATTTGTTTTATTATTTCTTCACAATTATTATTAATTGTTCTTAAACTCAACGACGCTCATCCTTAAAGGTGCAACATTTTCAATTATTAGAAGCAACAAAAACAAGTTATAAATTTGTTTATATTTCCGTTTAATTTATTGATTGTTATTGCATATTTGAACGCTACGTATACGTTTATGTACATACAAACATATCGTCACCCTAATTCACAAAGGCCCTAACCAACATTTTTTTATTTTATAGGAGAAGTAAACAAATATTATAAAAAGGGTATCAAACACAGGTAGGGCTTTTAACAAAGTGGCCGTAACTCCGTTGTTTTTGGTACTAAAACTTAAAAATTTTTTATTGAAGGTATATTTTAATACATCCTATCAAAATCTGTGAAAAACGCAGTTTCCAAAAAGGTTAGGGGCCTTTGTGTATTAAGGTAACGATATATACACACGAATAAATTTACATTCGTTTTACGCTTATGTTTAATGTGTAAAGGAGTATACCTGCTCTGGTATGTACATAAATACATACATATTACATAAACTCTTTTGGGCGACTTCTTTAAAGTTTACTTACGTCAAATAGACAACACTATACATACATAAATACTTATGAAAAATATACATTTTATGCAATATTTAAACTAACCTTTAAAATCGTTTAAAGCTAAAAAAGTTAAAAAATGGAAAACAAATACGAATTAGCCTAGTAATGAATTAAATTTTAATTTTAATGAAATTAAGACTACACGTGCATTATAAAATAATTAAAAAATAACTTTTTGGGAAAGCATACTATTTTTAGAAAAAAATAATAAAAAAATGCTAAATGAAATATGCAAATAAAATATACACAAAAAGTAAAACACAAAATACCATTGATTTATTTACAAAATAGTTACAAAAAGTAAGACCTTGTTTTATTTATTATTAAATAAATTTAATCTTTTTTGAGTCAACTGTCCAGGGAAACATTGGAAGGAAATGTGTATCCACTGACACCATGTCCATTACGTGTGCTTTCAATACAATACGTTTATATTTCCGACATGGAGTGTTTGCTTCACGTGTTCTCAGAGGGTACTTCAAGCATTTTTCAGTCACAGTCTTGCGCCATTAGAATGTGTGCGAAGATAAGCACGTGAAGCAAATTTCATAACGACAGTGTCTTAATCCAAAATTACAGAGAGGCGATATGTAATACACTTTCATCATTTGAATTGGAATCCTCTGTAGCCTTGAAGTGCAGAAAAACTAAAACCCTCACAAAAACTTGGAAACTTGGAATCACTACAGGCGTTCTTTTGGGATTCTGGCGAGTGAGAAATTGAAGGACCCTTCCAATGACAGATTTATTCCTCCTCAAAAACTGTCACTTCAGTAAAATTTCCCTAATTTCCATTCCGGCCAGCCTCCAAACTTTCCGTCGTCCCTGAAAAACACCTAATTGCCCGGCTTAGAGGTTGTTTGTTGCCGCTGCAATAATAGTCCAATGTGTATGTACGTACATACGTGTAGCTTAAATTTTTTTTATTAAATTTTACTCACAGTTGGCATTAGTATCTATTTTTTTTTTACAAAATTCAGTTTAAACATATGCCTAAACAAGTCAAAGATCAAGAATTTTTAATAATTTCAATATATCATTTAATATAGATTAATGTTACGTCAAAATTTGCCTTCAGTATGAGTACACCTTATGTCTAAAAACAAAAGAAACACTATTTTTCTCAAACAAATTTACGGTAAATAATTTTTGTAACATTTTTCAACCTCATTGTTATTGTTTTGTTGATTAAACATATGAATATTGTGATTATGGATTATAAACGCAAAACAAACTAGTATATTATCCTCTATATTAACCTAATGCAAATCTACAGCGGTTCATAAGTTTTATACTGTTTCGATAATTCCGCGACGTCGTTGCTCACTCGATGGTGCATCCTCGCTGCCAATAAACGATGTCTCTTCGGAGCTAGCGACCGGTACAACGACTTCTTTTGCAATAGCAACACCATTTAACTGCGTTGGGTTAAGCGGCGCTGGGGAATGCGTTTCGCGTGGCATACCATTATGCACAGAAATGGCGATCTGTTCGTAATTTAACGCGCGTGATGGCGTAAGTACACGTGTTGGCGTATTGACGTGTGAAGAACTGCCACGTGATTGTGGACTATTGTTGCGTGAATGTTGGAAATCTTCAAGCGGAATTTCTTCAGAGCTGTAAAACAACTCATAAGCAATTATATTATTTTTTGGCTTGGTCTAAAAAGGTTACCGCGGCCTAGGCATGCGCGGACTGCTGTCACGCGAACGTGTTGAAGTACGATTCTGTGAATGCTCCCGCGACTGCGAAGAGCTGCTAGGCGAATGTTCACGCCCGGGTGATGAATTTACTTCCCGCGTTTGAGATGTCGACGAATGTGAACTGGAATTGGAATTGCGACGACGTGGACGTCCAACACTCTCGTTACGTATGCTAAATAAGAGAAGTCAAAATCAAATGCACGCTTGCTATATGTATACATAGATATATGCATTTAAAAATTAAAACACTTGACTAACCCTTCGATTGAGCGATTTCGCGCCATTTGTATGCGACTTACACCACCGCCATTATTTGTATCGCGTTTTAAAGCTGCAGCAAAGCCAGGCACCCTATTCGCTGTGGACAAGATGGGACGGTGTTCGCGTGAGGAACGAGAGCTGCTGCTGGCCACACTACCAGCACGTAGACCAGCTACTGCATAGACCGGTGAGTCGACTACTTGGCCCGGCATTTCGATGAGTTGCGCGATTTGATACATTTTCTTTTGGCGTGCCTTGCTGCGGCCCTGTAAAATGTATGAAGTTTCAAAATTATATATTAAACATTCAAAATATATAGGTAAAGTACTTTTGTCAGCCTTTGTTTCGCAGCCATGCAGCGTATGTGATCGTCGAAAAGGAATTTCGCCGATAATAGCGGCGTACGGTTATGCGTCGCGCCACCACGATGTACGGTTATATGCAGACAGCGCGAATCGTCCTTATCGCCGACCACTTCTACATCCTGCAGGAATCCAACAAATTTAGCTACACCCCATCCTAGCAGTTTGGCGTCTGGTTCAACGAGTATAAGTTGCAACGAATCTATAACAAGGAAACGTCGCTGCTTGGTGCCATCCTTGCTGATTACGGTGCAGGCAATTAAATCGCTGTTATCTAGAGGCACGTAATTATCAAATCAAGGTATATCTTTTAAGCAAACATTTGTATTTCGCACTTACTTAAGTCTAACACGTTATCCACCTGCACCAGGTGCAAGGTATTTGTCAGCGGCAGCAATGTTTCTTTTTCATTTAAAAATTCTTGGCATGTTCTACGCAGCAGGAAGAAAACACGTATGGCTCGACGCGCCTTCTCCACTTCGCCACACGGCAGGCGGCGTGTAAAATTTATGCCTGTCAGGGGCGTACCAGTTGGTGGTAGGAGTATTGTCGAGTCCATACACAAAAATTCAACATTCAAAATCGCTTTGCGCATTTCATTAAATTCATCCTCGAAAAGATCAAGAAAGATGTCTTCGGATTTATAAAAGTTGCGTAAAACCACCATAGACTGATTGCGCGCTGAAAACAATGCATCTTGCTGAGCTTCTGTAATGCACGCGTCATCGGTGCAAGGCTTAGTGAAGGTTACAAGAAGTTGTAAAGCGATTTCAATGGTAATCAGACGTATGCGACAGGCTGTGAAGAAAATAAATAAATATGTATGAATATAGCCTAAAATATATAATCAACTATTTATATGTTTTTGCTCTTCCATACACGGCTGACTGGAGAGCGATATTATGTGCAGCAGACGTTCTATCAGTTCCGTTTTATAGCTATAAGAGCCTTTGGCAGATTTGGAAAGCACTTGTTCGAACCAATCGTTCTTCACACCTGTTTAGAAATGAATAAAAACACAGTTACAGATTAGGCTATACAAACTTGGTTAAGAAATTATTATATATGCTAAGGCTTATACAAATATATATGATGGAATTTACAGATGACAATACATATGTACATACATACATATGAGAGTTTTACGTACCATCTACAGTGTCAGTTTATGAAGCATAAAGTAGTGAGAAACACATCACCGTTCGAATTTTAATGGATAGCATTACAAATGAAAAAGTAGAAAATAATGGAGAACAATATGGTGCATTAGTAAGTTGATTTAGCGTTTGTTACATGGTGAAAAGTTGGATGCAACCTAACAATTAGCCACATTTTCCACATGGGCATAGGCAATTATCTTTGTAGTTTCGAAAATTATCTCAAACAAAGCAAAAAAAGATCTTTACATTTGCCCATATCGCAGTGTGTGTATTACGAATGCTTTTTTTTACACACTTACCTCGGTTGTAGGCCATCGCGTAAATGAGACATAATGCCAAAAGCGCTAAATAATCATTCTCTGTACAGTCCAACGCTGAAAGCACCATTTGTAAAAACGGTCGGCTCAATTCGCTTAACCCTTGAGAGGACTGCCCTAGCTTCTGTAGCTTCTCTTTCTCTTCGTCGGTGATATTAGCTAATTTGGCATTATTTAGTACAATTTCCGCAGCTACGCTTGCTTTGCCCGCTGAAAATTTACGCTTTATCACTTGCGCATCGCTTTCCTCTCTTTGCTCATCAGCATCCGTAGTTGTTGTCGTAACAATGGATTCTCCCACATTTTCCGCTGCTGTTGCTGTAGTACTTGTACCAGCTGTGGCCTCAACCGTATTCAAATCGTCACCTTCATAGCTATAACTATATGAGTTAGCACCTACAGTCTCTAATGCTTGCTCCAAACTTTCACGCGGCTCGCCAAAACCAGGCACAACAGCCAAGCGATGCTCTACATAAGCATTTAATACTTCAGCAGCGCCCTCTTTAAAGACACTGTGATCACCATTTAGTATCACCCAGGCAAGGGCATGCACTAGCGGCGAATGTGTTACAACCAAGAAGACCAAAGACAACAGGTACAAGGCGACGATTGATGATACACGTGGATTAGTAATCTCTTGTATATCAATATCGACTGGCCGATTTAGAACCGCTGCTAGATTTTGTGTAGCCACGGCGAGTGAAGGAGGAGGTGGCGCGGGCGTAAGTGAGAAGATATAAAGCGGCACAAAGAGCTTGTGCAGCAAATGTTCGGTAAGTACGGCATTCAAGTCGTCTATTTCGAGTAGCAGAATATCGTTCAGGTAATGTAAATGATCGAGATGTTCGGCGACCAAATTGGACAGTTTCTGATTTGACTGATGGCTGCACAAAAATATAAAAATAAGTGATATTTTTTCGGTAAAGAGCTATTTGTAGAGCTTACTCAATATCAGTTCGCACGCAAGTGTCTAACTCCAAAATATGCTTGCCAATGAACCATACGAGATTACTGAAATAAGGAGCGGCAGTTCTAAACATAAAATAATAAAAAATTTTATTTTGCTGGTATTACAGGGATATGTTTTAACTGCATACTTGTCTCTGATAAACCGCAACATACTGGCATTTTGCACTTTATAGACATTTAGTGAGATGGTGCGTACTGCTATACGAACCATAGATTCGGGATGATTAAAGAATTTAATAGCCTCTGTATAAAGCGGAAAGTCATTTGTATGCTGCAATTAGTCAATAAGGTTAAATTCAATTCAATCAATAAGTACCAAAATTCTTACTTCATTGTAAAAGAAATGTATGGTATGCGTATTGAGTTTAAGACTCAGCGTCTTTAAAAATAAAATGTAATAGCCCATTACATCCTCGTCGGAAAAATCAAACTTGTGTACAATTATAGAATTGACATGATTGTTGCTCAAGAGATAATCTACAAATACAATTGCACGAAATAGGTACATATTACAAGCGTAAATATTTTTCATTAGCCCATATCATGTTTGGTATGTTGCCCAGGCATTGTTACTTACACAGCGATGTCTCATTGCGTATGTTTTCAAATAAAATATTTAACGTTTGTAATAGCTGCACACACACAAAGCTCGAGCCCCCACTTTTTTGACGCATTATGTGTAAAAAGTAGGACAGCATATTTTTCTCAAGAAAGAAACTGTTAATAAAGTAAATGCATGTCGTTTATTAGCGATTGATGTTTGTTGCAAAAATACCCTATAAAAATTTTTCGTTACGCACTCAAATACAGAAGAGTCATGCTGATCGCCCCAGATCAGTATTTCTGCAATGCATCGCAGTGATTCCACCAAGAGTCCGCGATTACTCTCCGACACAGTCGTATTTTTCTCTAGTATACTGTACAGGTACTTTAGATGTTCCAATGAAAGGCGATTCTTTGGGCGGTTCCAATTCCCTCCAAACCAACTGCGACTACGAAACATTTTTCTGGGTTTTGTTGTACAACCTCACAAGGTTCGCAGCAAATTTTTTCACCAAGCTTTGCAAATGGCTTTAGCTCCAAAGCTTGCTTGCGTTCCTCTAATACACGAGTTGAGCTGGAAAACGATTGCACTAGTTTGGTTAATTTGCCATTTAATTGCGTTTTTACTTTAACTTTTAATTGCTATACTCAATGCAAAAAAAAACCAAAATGTTTCCCTTCACCGACTGCGTTGTCAATAGAAGAAAATTGTCGGTTGCTGTTGTCATTTCCTGTCAATAAACATATGATCGCTTACTTCTCATAACGGCGTTAAAAAGTATAGTCGCCGGCTACGATAAGTTTGCTCAAACTATCCATAACCAAAGTGATTTAAAATCGAGTATCTTATTCCATTTCAGACAATAAAAATATCTTATATGGGATATATGGTTTATATAGGTTGCGTTTCTTTAAATATTCCGGATAATCCCATTTCTCAGCCGAAATAAACAGAATGCGTTTGAAATATACGTTAACATATCATCAGGAACGTTCTAAAGAATAAGTTAACAAAAAAGTTTATTCCAAACGTTCAGAATGAATAAATAAATGCAGCCATAACATTTTTTATTATAAAGGTTTTTATTACGATAAGTTTGCTCAAACTATCCATAAACGGAGTGATTTAAAATCGAGTATCTTATTCCATTTCGGACAATAAAAATATCTTATATGGGAAATGTGGTTTATATAATGATTTTTATTGTTATGTAGGCTTTTATTAAGTGTTTTGTACTTTGGATGTATCTTCATAAAGAAATAATTTCTCATTGATAGGTATGGTTTTTTCCAACTTTACATTTAAAATTTATACATATATCGTTGCATAATCGATACATAACACCCTTATCAATTTGACAGCTATATTTCTTATCACATGTTTGTAAACAACTTTGGCTAAAGCAAAGAAGGCCACAAATCACTTTCCTAATTGAAATGTTTTCTGGTCATGCCCATCTAAAAAGACGAACACCAGAAGGAGGAATACCAAGGCCGGATTATATTGAATATCTGGTAGAAGAGTATCATACCAGCACCAACGTCGGTGAGCAAACAATTCTTGATCTTTAAAGCTAATAATAATCAATAAAATTAAAAAAATATATATATCTGTCAGAGGCAAAGGAGCAAGTAACAGCGAACTTAGCTAACTTTGCTTATGATCCAATTAATTGGGAATATCTAAAAGAAGCTGGGGCATTGGAAGTTTTTGAGGAATGCACTAAGAGTCCAAACGAGCGATTGCAACTGCATGCGCTTGCTGGATATTGTAATATTTGTTTAGGTAACATTTTATCCTAAATTTACATAAGCTCCAAGTTTATATATATGTATGTATTTTGTTCCATAGATCCTGCAGCATTCAATTTTTTAACTAAGCCTGAAGTAAACTCTCAAGTCAAACTATTACTACAGACATCAGAAGCGACCGACATTCATCTTAATTCCATTGCTCTTTTCTATCAGCTAATAACTGCGGACAATTGCTCGCAAGAGGAAAAAAGTCGAGTCATCACCCCGCATTTGCTAAAGACAATTACCAACTTGCGTAACCTAAGTCCGGATCCACGTGTTAAGAACTTGGCTGCATTATTTTGCGAAGATTTTGGATCACGCATAGAGGAAGTGGTAGATTCTAAAAATGTGCTTGAAAGTTCTAAAAAGGTGTAAAAGTTACATAGCGACACAGGGGAGAGATATTATATTAGTCAAACGCTTCAGCCAGCACGAGTTAGACCAGTTTTCATCTCTAACCGGCGATAATAATCCTATACATAGTGTAGCGACACCAATATCTGAGCGTAAAGTGCATGGTGCTTTCCTAAATGCAATTGTGGCTGGTATTATTGGTACGCAGTTGCCCGGAGCTGGAACAGTAGTGCTAAGTCAAAACTTTAGTTTCCCGCATGCTTGTCGCGTTGATGGCGATGTCCACATTTCAGTGCGTCTAGTGAAAGAGCGCAAAATATCACTAGTAGAATACGAATGCCGCCAAGGCGAAAATGTAGTTTTTGTAGGCGATGCTAAACTTTTAATAAAACAATAAATTTTTAACATATAGTACATAACTTATCTTTATTTTTAGCAGTGCACAACTATTTTTTGGAAGCGCGCTTGCCTTCTCCCTTCTTCGGCGCGGCCTTGCCACGCAATCGCCGCATTCGCTTCATTTCTTCCTTGAAATCTTCATGCTCATCCCGGTACAAACCATAAGCCCGTAAGTTCTTCATAAGTACGTGCGTTTCAACGTGTCGGGGATACCAGTTATTCAATGAATCGCGCTTATGCACTGGCTCTTCAGCGAACATACGTACGACCTTCATAGATTTTTCATTGGTCGTACGTGCCACTTCCCCGAATATACGGTTGGAGAGATAGTCCATCCGTCGTGCATATTGAGTACCAAGCTTAATCAATTCATTATATTTATAAGCGGACATCGCAATTTATAAAACTACGTCCCTTATTTTGAGAAATTAGAAAAAAAAAATTATTGTTATGGTTATGTCATTTATCCTAAAACAGGTGATTTATGCTTAACACAGGGTTGCATCCATTTTAATAAGCGCTGTCAAATCAATCCAGTTCTAAACACTTGTAATGGTATGTATACACAATTTGGTTTATCCACATTTTCCAGGTTCACTCAGTAAAACTGAAGGTACACAACATGCGTTCAGGAACGAACGACACAAGATCACGCAAGAACAAGAGTGAAAAAAGCCGATCTTTTGAGCGGTTTCTACGCCATATTGTTCCGCTGGAAAACGAGCGAAAAGTAAACAAAGCAGAAAAAAAAATAAAATTAACGTAAATTATTGTCAGCCACTTTAAGCGCACAATTTCGGCAAAATTGTTTATAAAGGTGCTTTAAAATGTGTTGTCATGTTGAATTAAAATAAAATAAAATTGTATGATTGTGTGATTGATAGAGATCATTGAGGTGGGCGTAGCTGTATATTATCTTTGGTGTGGCGGAAACAACCACAAACACAAAAGTTATTAACGGTCAAATTTCAAACTAAGCATGGACTCAAGCAGGGTTGCACGAAAAAAAGTTGAATGGCTATATGTTGGCTGGCGACCAACCTTGTTGAAAGCGATTAGCTGAAAGGCCGTTCAACCAAAAGTAGAATGCAAAGTTAAACAATGCAAACGCCTTTTTATGGCAAATATTTTGTTATATTTTGATATTTTTAGCCATTCAATTAGTTTTTCGTGCAACCCTGCATGAGTTGAACGCAAAAGTTGCCTGAAAAATTACCTTGTGCGAAAGACTATTACCCATTTTGTTGAGTACTGGAATGATTTCTGGACTGTTTTGGCCAGCCCCGATATCTCGCATTGCGTACGGGAAAGAACCTCATGTGATTTGGTTCTAAGTAACAGTGGCTACACACGACGAACATATCCGCGCACATGCTCGGCTTGCGGGCCATGTTCGTCGTTTGTAGCGTGGTTTGCGAGCATCGCATTGAAAACAAAACCAACAACCTCACTTTGTGTTGATGCTTGCAGTGTGCACATCGCGGATAAATGCATCCAAGCCATGTGCGTTAATTGAATTTTCGATAAATGAGGCTAAATTACTATATGTATATGTATGTACATACATATAAGTAAAATATAAATAAATTTAAGTAACACATACATAAAAAACCCTAAGTCATAAGTATTTCAATTGCATCATCCGCATCTTTCCTTTCCATGTTTACGCTTTGAGTACAAAATCACTTACGAGCCGCTCGCCGTCTGCAGCAAACGACAGCGAGCATGTTGGCGCACATGTGCGCGGATGTAATTGTTGATGAATCCAGCTGACAGATGTCGCCCCTTGAGTCGATCTGTTCGTTTTTGTAGTTAACAAATCGCAGCTTGCTTCCGTGGTTTTCCGGCAACCAACCTTCTTTCTGTCACCATCGCTCGAGTAGAGCGGAAGCGTCGAAAAAGATTTTGAGAAATGGTAAGAAAAATCTTAAATTGTTAATTTTTTTTGGCACTGCCAATATATTAAAAGAGACTTGCAGCCTAGCAGTAACCTCTTCAACGTGAAATGCATAAATAATCAGACAGTAAACGCCAAAATTCTACCCTCTTGTCAGTATTTACACGTGGTTGGAAATCTGCAATTATATTGGATTCATTGAATTGCTGCCATTTTAAAGTGAATTTTATTGCCTATTTACAGTCTCATCGTAAATTCTCTGCGCCTCGCCATGGCTCTATGTCATTCAACCCTAAAAAGCGCTCACGCCGTCATCGTGGTAAGGTTAAGGCCTTCCCCAAGGATGATCCCAGCAAGCCAGTTCATCTAACGTGCTTCATTGGGTACAAAGCTGGCATGACTCATATCGTGCGTGAGGCTGATCGTCCTGGATCTAGTAAGTTAGCTTTTCTTATGAGCTATACATATGTATTTAAATAATTTTCTATGATGAGAAACAGTTAAAAATTTATGGTTAGAAAACAAATGATGTCCATGATTTTAATACAACTAGGGCGAACTGATTTGTTTTATGACAAATAATTGCTAAGAAAAAAAAAAAAACACGTGGTCTAAATTTGAGTAATTGTCTTGCAGAGATCAACAAGAAGGAGGTCGTTGAAGCAGTAACCGTTTTGGAAACTCCACCAATGATTGTTGTTGGTGCTGTAGGTTACATTGAAACTCCGTATGGTCTTCGAGCTCTCGTTAACGTATGGGCACAGCATTTGTCTGAAGAGTGTCGTCGCCGCTTCTACAAGAACTGGTATGTTGTTTTATCATAACCTCAAATATGTGTATAATATATATGTATCCCTTTTGTACTGGGGAGGGAATTGACGCATGAACACGTGTTGATTTCTTTAATCGTGTATGATGATAGATGGTAACTGACTTCTTTGAAGATACTAATATTTACCATCCCTGCCTGCCTTCCTTCTGATCAAAAATTAAAGAAATCAATTTCGTAGTATTTTCCCTCTTTCATTGTTTGCTCATCTAAAAAAAACTTTTACTAAAAAATCAATTAAAATCAAAGCTCTTGGATCAGCGTGCTGAGAGGGCTTTTAAAATATGTATTAGTCGTGTGAGCGCCATATTGTTTACTAGGAATTCATTTTGAATTTCGGCATTCCGATATGTGTACTTTTAAATCGTGAGCACGGCATTGAAGATTGATCTCCGCTCGCTGTTAAATGCGATGAGGTCGACTTCGTTTCTTTTTTTGTCAGTCGGAATTCCAATAGCAAAGAAGTTGAGTGTTGCGCCCACCCAATGGAGCTGAGAGCAAACTACAAGGCTGCATTTTTGTCCCGCTAATTACACTGATTTCCGGTGTCAATATGTAGTTCTCTGATTTTTGAGTTGACGATTGCAATCTGCCTCGATTCAGGTACAAGTCCAAGAAGAAGGCTTTCACCAAGGCCAGCAAGAAGTGGGAAGTTGACTTGGGCAAGAAGAGCATTGAGAATGACTTCCGCAAGATGCTGCGTTACTGCAAGGTGATCCGCGTCATTGCTCACTCGCAGGTAATTATTGAAAATAAAATTAACTTTGTATTGTAATGTATTTACGTAAGCAATTAATGCGACGTCCTTGGTTCGCAGCGTTGGATGTGCTCTGCAATCTTTGGATGAATGAGTGCGTCTAATGTAGTGTTCCTAAAAGGCGGTTTTGCTGTGATGTTCAATGCACAGTTATATAACCGCAACGTCGCAGAGTAAATTGCCCTTCGGGTGGCGATTCTTGATATATTCCAGTAACGGTGCATAGCCGCTTAGGCGATAACTGCGCAGTTAAATCATATCACGTACAGTATAAATTTAAGAAAAAAAATTTTACATCTTCGAGAATGTATCAAATTTTACTTTATCCCATTTAGATTCGCTTGATCAAGCAACGTCAAAAGAAGGCCCACATTATGGAAATCCAATTGAACGGTGGTTCTATTGAGGATAAGGTCAAATGGGTGCGTGAAAACTTGGAGAAACCCGTGCAGGTCAGCAATGTCTTCGGACAGGATGAGATGATTGACTGCGTTGGTGTTACCAAGGGTAAAGGTTTCAAGGGCGTCACTGCTCGTTGGCATACAAAGAAATTACCACGTAAGACGCACAAGGGTCTGCGCAAGGTTGCCTGTATTGGCGCTTGGCATCCATCTCGTGTGTCCTTCACCGTGGCGCGTGCCGGTCAAAAGGGTTACCATCACCGTACCGAAATCAACAAGAAGATCTATCGCATCGGTGCCGGAATCCATACCAAGGACGGCAAGGTAGGTTAAGAAAAGACATCGAAAAAAATTACTCATATTCACAGCATTGATGATAAACTCATAAAGTTCCGACATCAAACATAACTTTTTATTGATAAAAAAATGATAATCAAATGATAGGACTGAATTGCATAATTTATAAAAAATTTCGCTTAGAATTGATCTTAACATACTCTAAATTTCTTTTTCGCTTGCTTTTTTTGCAGGTCATCAAGAACAACGCCTCCACTGAGTACGATTTAACTGATAAGAGCATCACCCCTATGGGTGGTTTCCCCCACTATGGTGAAGTCACCAATGACTTCGTCATGCTGAAGGGTTGCTGCATTGGCTCCAAGAAGCGTGTGCTTACACTACGCAAGTCGTTATTGAAGCATACCAAGCGCTCTGCTCTAGAACAAATCAAACTCAAATTCATCGACACATCGTCGAAGATGGGTCATGGTCGTTTCCAGACTCCGGCCGACAAATTGGCATTCATGGGTCCACTCAAGAAGGATCGCATCAAGGAGGAGGCTGCTGCCGCTGCTGGTGCTGCCACCACATCAGTCACTGCTTAGATGTATATTTGTATTTGGCAATTGTATTAATGCTAAATACCACATTGATTGTGGTATGAATAAATTTAAAATACAAATTTAAATATATTTTTATTTAGTAGTGTGTCATAAGTTATGACTCCTAACTCTATAGCTTAACGTACGACATAAGAAATAGAGGTGCGTCTGAGTTAGCACGGCTCTGTGTTAGCACTCTGACTCGAATGTTAAAGCATAAACAGACGGCAGCGTTAATCCGGATCAACGCAGCTGTATGTTTAAGCTTTTAAACGCGGTGGAAGGACGAGCATAGTATCAGGCTAAGCGTCGTAACAAACTTGTATTTACGCCTTGCTCTTACTATGCGTGCTCCAATTGAAACTTGTACGTTTGTAATCGACGTTTTACTCGGTGCTCGCCAAGACGTATTTAACAAGGTGGTGTTGGCCGTATATAAGTAAAAAATTACACTAACAAATTATACGCTGATGTCCATACTGTCATTGGTATGAATTACAACAAACACATCATTTTGACGTAATGGCCTCCGCGGCGAAAAACTCAGCTGTCGCCCCAACACCACCTTGTTTAATACACCTTGGTGCTCGCGGTGCACTACTTTTTGCAAGGCGAATTTATAATTCTATTTATACGTATAAATTCGCTTTGATTTTAGCTTAAAATAAAGTAGTTCGGGACCTTGAACCAATTTTGATCATGGCTCGGGACTAGAGCTAAAAAACTCGATAGAATCGATGCTTTGCCTTTATTTGGCACTATCGATAGTGTCGTTTTTAGGTTACTATCGATAGCTGTAGCCGCCATCTTTATTTCAACTACTCGGTATTATAGGGAATTTACATGATTCAACTTTCACAGGCGATTAGTTGAACCAAAAGTTGATCGAAAGTAGGCAGCCGACCAACTTCATTGAAAGCGATTAGTTGAAAGGCCGTTTACACCAGGCGATTGTTGCTTTCAACTAAAAATCGCCTCATGTAAATTCCCTATTAATACAAATTTTCTTTCCAGTTGCGTTGCCAGCTGCCAACCGAATCGTGGTTGCGTTGCTATGCGTAATCGACCCATAAATTAGAAATTGTACAAATGCTGTTATACAACTTTACTATACACTGTCTCAGTTGGACACATAGTGTATTTAAGATTGCAGAAATTTGAAAAATGATGTAAACTCCCCACCAGACAATTTTTGTTGCCGGACATAAGAAAACTTGTCGCCCTAAGCAACAAATTTATTGCCGGCAATTTCTTATTACCAGTCGCTCTAAAACGTCCGCCACAGGCAACTCGCCTGGGCGAGTCGTTTTCTTATTACCTGAATGAGTCGTTTTATTATTGCTACAAGCGATATTTAAATAATAATTTCTTGCAACAATTTTATTATTTCTCAATGTTTCATTTGTTTTTGAACTCAAACTTATAATTTGTAAACGAAATTAACTATTTTCGTCGCTATGGAGCTTCCTAATTTTTCAACCCTTTCTTGGGCATAAATTATATGTTTTTGAAGAATCCTGTTGACGCGGAGTTCATCAGTCTGGGAATTTTTGAAAACATATTCCTAAAATGACATAAAAGAAATAATGTTTCCGATTTCTCCCTACGGCAATAAATCGGCGAGTCGCCAATTTGTTGCCATGGACGATTGTCGCCTATTTCTCATGTTTTGCATGGTCGGTCAAGGCACATTAAACAGGTAGTATCAGTAGAGCAAAAACAACATTTGCGTGTATTTTGTTGTTGCTTCTGGTATCGAAAGTGTCAAAAACTGTTCTGAATTTTTTCTTCTAAATCAAAGCGTGCCAGGTGAAATACAAAAAATTATAAAAAATATAAAATTGAAATTGGAAAAAATAAAAATTGTTGCAACTTTCTTTCCTAGTAAATTTGTTTGCTTCTCGAAGCATTGATCTATCCTTTACAAGGGCCAGTAATCAGCGGTTGTGCTGCTGAGTTGGGCGAAGGTTCCAAAAGCTGCTATTCAATCGCTTGTTTTGTATGGAAAAAGGTTTCACATGCAAATGGATTTTAACACTTCAGAATTTTTGTGAGAAAAAATTAAAAATATTTGACATTTTCGAGACCAAATAATTTGAAAATAAATCAAATCAGCTGCTCTACTGATACTACCTGTTCAATGTACCTTGTGTAAACTATTGAATTTGTGTTTTTTTGTTGTTGTTTTTTTTTTATTATCGCTTTTTATTCAATCAGTAACAGAAATCATTTTATGTGTTTTAGTTGAGTTTTATTCTTCTTATTCTTCGTATTTTAAATGTTTGATCTTTTAAAATTTCTAATACATATTTTTTCAAAACTTTTTAAATCGAACTTAAAGCTTAAACAGACGGCAGCGTTGATCCGAATTAACTCGGACTTAATCCGGATCAACCGCAGTTAATTCCCGAGTTGATCCAGATCAACGCTGCCGTCTGTTTATGCTTTTATGTACATAAATTAATCATACAAAAAAAAAAACTCATCATTAACAAAAACAACTTTCGTATGTATTTCTCCACAACCCATTCCTGCAATAATTGATATTTAGCATCTCTGTTCACAAAACTTTATAATCGCATTACATTGCATATCACAGGCAATAGGATCTCAGCGTTTAAAGTACGCGATTTAATGGTTTAATAGCCATTTCCTTCTTAACTTACTTGTAGTGCGTATGGTATTCTATTGTTAAGTAATAAATTATGTATTCAAGTTGACAATGTTTAAAAGTATGTACATATGTGGGTACACAGATGGTCTTAGGTGTCTGGGTTGAATGCTTTTAACTGTTGCTAAATTTGCCGTGGATACAATTACTCAAACGTGTGATTATTTTTTCAATAACGCAGTTTCTATACACTT
This sequence comes from Rhagoletis zephyria, assembly GCF_001687245.7. Classification (NCBI taxonomy): domain Eukaryota; kingdom Metazoa; phylum Arthropoda; class Insecta; order Diptera; family Tephritidae; genus Rhagoletis; species Rhagoletis zephyria. The sequence continues at coordinate 162,340 of NW_016157463.1, forward strand.
TTGTTCTGAATGTTCGCTCCTTTCTGGTATGTAGTTGTAGTATGTAAGTGCAGCTAACAAATTGTGGTTTTTTAGTTGGACAATTTGGTACTTAAAAAAACAAACAAAAGAAAAACAGAAAAAATAATGAAAATAAAATTGAAGCAGGATTATAAGTTACACAGAATATAATACATACATATGTACAAAACAAATGAATTAGTGTAAAAATTAGCTTAAAAGAGTTAACAAATAAAGCTAATATCTGTGGTATCCATGCTTAAAAGACTTTCAAGCAACACTTGCATTATCATTGAATTATGTTTTTACAGTCGTTTGGTATCATTTTCACATTGCAGAGTATGTACTTAAACTGGCATTCAGCAGTTAACCTTCTGATTGCGAGTTAAATCTCCATTATAAAAGCGGATTTTATGTTTATGATTTCAAATTGATATTTACATATAAACGATTATTTAGAAATACAAGCATATACTATTAACTAATTCCAAAGTGTTATCAGTCAGCATTACTTTTCTTTGGGTGTTTTGTCCTTAAAAAGATACTCGTTGGCCATACTATAAGCCAGACCCAACGTCAGGCAGCCGACTACGGTGCCTTGCGCTGCTACACGAAGTTGCATCAGAAAAACACTTGTGCTCATCGTACCACGATGCTTATACTTGTATGCGCCAATTAAACCAGCTGCTACGAAACCAGCCAAACCTGTAAAGAGGATGAATATGGTTATTTAAAAAACATGATAATATGATTTAGGTCATTAATATATACAAAGCATAAATAAACTATCAGGCAGGTTCTGCAATTCACTTCCGAGTGAATTTCAATCAAACTCGCTTTGATTAAAAATTTACAGGCGTTGAAATTCACTCGGAAGTGAATTCCAGATCCTGCCAGTATATATATTAATAATAAAGTTAGAAAGTTAATCCCTTTCCCGCTAGTAAATTCAAATATCTTAACTCAGCTGACGAATATAACGCATCCATTATGTACCATAATACCTATACAACCTTACTGAAAAAATAGCTGTATGAAATGAGGTGGAGGCCAATAAGTTTGTCATTTCGCGGAAAATTTTATTCAGCCTTTAGTTCCGAGAAAATATTCGCATTCCAGTACATAGTATAGCTTGTAATTATTTCTCCTACAACATTTAACACAAACACGAATTAGGTAGAGTATGAAAACGTATCTACATAAATTACAACATTGCAAACAATCAATACCACAAACAAGTAGAATTGAAGTTTGATTATATATGTATGTACATACATATGTACATACATTTATTTGCAATAAACAATGATGTAGCATGACTACACGCGCCATTTACAAGCAGTTGTGTTTTTTAAAGCAGATACCCGAGTGGAATTAGGTTTACTTGGGGAATCGGTTTGAATTGAATAGAGGTGTCTGCCTTCAATATGAGGCCATGAGAACAGAAGTGGCCTACCCCAAAAACCTACTCAAAATTGTCTCAAATGTGATACATTTTAAAATAAAGGTCACTTATTCCTTAATTTGATGGTACGCTATGTAGCCTTGTACCTTAAAATTAAGGAATAAGCGTTTTTTAAATTAAAATCTATTTGAGAATATTTTAAGTACAAAAAAAAATGGGTTAGGTCACTTCTGCTCTCACGGCCTGATATGTGCACATGTGTATGTACATAAATATGTAGTCGCATAAATGCATTAAGTAAGCAAAGTATTCAACTTTTCCTCGTTAACACCTTTGCTCAAGTATTCAAGTATGTATGTACGAAAAAATTAGGCACTATTGTGAAATATAACAAACTGGCAAAAACGTAGGTATAGCTTTCATAGAACGTAAGCCAGGCTCTAATAAAATTGTTATGCTATTATGGCTCCAATAAAGGTCTGGTGTTTCCTGTTAAAAGAAATATGTTTTGAGGAAAACATATTAAGTTATGACACCATCTTTTAAAAAAAAAATACAAACTATTGCTCTAGGAAAACTGAAAATTGTTTCTTGCCGGGTATAATATTAGAAACATGTGAATGTGAATCACTCGAACATCAGCTGTCTAGGTGCCATAGACGTATAGAAATAAAAAAAATATTTGCAATAGCGATAAGAAACAGACAGCTGAAGTGAATTTTGCACAGCAACATTAGCAATTTATAAAAAATAAATAAAATGACAATTTGTAAATGCAACTTGTTAAGACTAGGCAGTTTAAATATGCATGTAGGCTCCTAAATATGTATGTATATGAAAATAAAGAGGTAATTCCCATTTCCTGTGCACGGCCAATCCGTTACATCATCAATTTGGCTTCAATGCGAAGCTACAGTATAGAAGAGGGAGTGCAAGCAGCCTACATACATTTGTGCTACTTCATCATATGTTGTTAAGGCAAATAGTTCCCGATATGAAATAAATAACTTTCAGCTTTCTTTGAAGTTATTAGTTTAAACAGAACAATAAAAATGCTGAAAGCGAAAGTTATTACATTTTCTATAGGCTATGCTGGAAAATATTGTACCAAACTTTCTTTGATAGGTATGTGAATAATAATATTGCACTTTCAATTATCGCCTAGATCCGGTGGCGGCGGATACAGACACGCCAATGTCACTAAGTATTGCCAAGGTCAAGTGCACGCATCTCTACTTCTTTCAGTTCTGACCCCGAACGGAAAAATACCCAAACAAAAAAATTTTCTGAATTTCACAGCGCGTGTATTGCTGACGTCACAACGTATACTTCGTAGTTGTGGCAGCGAGGTTGTGCAATTTCTTCCCGTCAATGCTTCCCTAGCTTTAACTATTGTTAATTACATAAAACTTTATGAATTTCTACTTACCAATAACCATGAATGGTGAATCCTTTACCTTCCGGGAAAGTTTGCCGCCCTGACTTTCGTCACGCGAATCTTCAAAGTATGATTTTGAGCTCATTTTTGTTTATTTTCGCTTTTGCTTAGGTTTAGAAGAATTTAATTAAGCAATTTTCAACTTTTTTAAATTTTTTTTTATTTGTGTTTTAAACACCACCTTTCTTTGCAATTTTACGTGTTCCCTCTTTTGCACTGATATCCAACCTTTCGCGATGATAGTCGATTAACTATTGAAAGAAATATACGTTAAGTGAATTTATATGTATATGCAAAGTATATATTTTTCTTTGAGATTGAGCACATATATTTGTGAGGGCTACATAAAACTAAATAGTAGATATGTAAATTATGCAAAATTTGGTGTTTCAAATAAAGTACTAGTATATTATTTAATTATTTAAGTAATATATGAATTAATCGATTTTGAATGCATCTGCTCATTTCGATAGTTTGCAATGAAAAGTGCCACCATTTGAAAAACAGCTGGTTTTACAGGGTTATATATATAAAAAATAATTATCAGCGGAAAAGTTTCCCTACTATGGGGTTTCACACGCATTACGGAAATTTTTTTTAAATTGTAAATTGGTAATAATGAATTTTCTTTTTAGCTATATTTTACGACCAATTATAGGTCACCGCGTGGCGAATATAACTCAATTCGCCATACACAATACAAATATTTAAAAAAAATATGAAATTTTAAAGAATTTTAACAGAAATTGTATATCTACCTTCATTTTTATCCGCGCACATCTACACTTTATGGAAATTAATCAAGTATGAAAAAATTCCAACGTACACAACACAAATCAAAATTTTTGGTTTCTATACTGACGGTTTATGAGACCGCCCAGTAAACCAAAGTTCCCGAAATCTTAAGGAAATCGTTAGGAGTATCTCATTTCTGTAACGATTTTTTTACGAATTTTCAAAGAAAATTATATGAAGTGGTTGACACGAACTCGTAAAGAAATTTCTGTACGAAAAATAAAGAAAATTCTGGAAAAATTCTGAAAGATATTCTTCACATAGCAGCATTATTTTCGTTGCTTCACAGATTTTCTTCCGAAATTTCGTAAAAGAATGGAAGTGTGCGTAATTTATTTCATTTTAGAAAATTCGGCAAAAAATCGAATTAAATCTTAACGAATTCTTTAAAATTTCTTTACAATGCAGAATACTCTGAAAAAATGGTTTGCAGGGTATGTACAGGCGCATAGAAAAGAAAGAATATCTTTCAGAATTTTTCCAGAATTTTCTTTATTTTTCGTACAGAAATTTCTTTACGAGTTCGTGTCAACCACTTCATATAATTTTCTTTGAAAATTCGTAAAAAAATCGCTACAGAAATGAGATACTCCTAACGATTTCCTTAAGATTTCGGGAATTTTGGTTTGCAGTTTACATAAAACGTCGAAGTACAATTTTAAATCCTTTTACAAAACTAATTTTAAATTGGCCATTTTTGCCCCTTTTCGACCTGCAACATAGTTTTCTCAACAAATCAGCACAAAAAATCTATAAGATATTGTCGGCTCCGGTTTCGAGGCCGTACTCATCCGAATTGTGTTGAATCGTGTGCAGGGATTAAAAAATTCGAAGTTGATATACAAGCAGTTTTTTATACCCGCCCTAATAGAGTTGCTATTCATAAATTTGTTAAAGGTTTTTTATTAGACACACCCTGCGTATTGCTTTTATCAACAACAATAGAATTTTGCTTTGCCGCCATCAGCTGTTGTTTCGCCAAGAGTCCGCTTTTAAACAATTTCGCAACATTTTAAATTTAGAGGTACTTATAGAAATAATGGCAAGCACAAGCTCGTCGAGCACTACAACACATTGGAATCCGAATTATGATGTTCTTATCAGTGACAGCGAGGACGATGATGATGAGACCAAACCAAATTATAAAGGGCGCGAGGCACTGATTTTCGTGCTTGACGCCAATCTCTATGAGGAATACGAACGGTTTTCAGAAGCATTGGATATTGTACGCAAGGCCCTAATTTCGGGATTGCTGGTGAATAGCAAGGACCTAATTGGCATCGTATTTGCAAATACAGCGAAGAATACAGATCCTTACGAGGCAAGTAGTTTGGATAATATTGTAGTACCGCAGAATTGTGCTGTGTTCTTGCCGCTCCGTGAGCTGTCCAAGTCGATAGTAGAACATTATTTGCGCTTTATGGAGACTGTTGAGCAGGAATTTGGCGCCGATTATGGTATAGTGGGAAATGGTGGAAATAGTGACTTTTCTGCAATGCTGCGTCTGTGCATAAACCTTTTCGAAAACGCAGGATATAATCTGGTTTCGTCTACTTTGGTATACCTAACTGATAGAGCAACACCGCATCCAAAAACATCGAATTTATATCAACGAGCTTTACAAAAAGCAAAGGACTTGGAGGGAAAAGAGATTGAATTTCAAGTTGTTCCTATGATAGACGAATTCGATTACGAGCCATTTTATAAAGAGTTTCTAACATTGGTTGAAGGTTGGGGAAATAAATTGTAAAAATTATGTATTTATATACTTATGTACCACGATTAAAATGTATCGTTTCAGATGGTGATATTGACGCCTTTGAGCCTCGAAATCCTGAAGAGTTGCGGGTATTGCTTTCCGATCGCAAATTACGTCAAAATGTTTTGCGGCGTTCGCTTGGACGCTTTAATTTATCGTTAGGACCAGATTTGTTGGTATCGGTTCAATACTATAACTATTTCAAAGCTCGGTTTATGCCGCGAAAAGTACGCCTACTAAGAAAAGACAACTCCATTGTACAACAGAAGCGTGTCATTATGGTGCGAAAGCAATCTCAGGAAACTATGGACATTGTAGAGGAACAACAAGTTAAACAGAGTGGTGGCTGGTATGAAATTAACTTAGGAGAAATGTCAATACGTATTACACCCGAACAAATAAATCGTGTGCGTAATTTGCATGCTCCGGGTATGATGCTGCTAGGTTTCAAACCAATTTCTGATTTGCCAGAAAATTGGTACTATAAGCCACAAAATTTTATGTATCCGGACGATAAAAACATCAGTGGCTCGAAACGCTTATTTCGCGCTTTATGGGAAAGATGCTTGATACGAGAAAAAATGGCGATTTGTTTATTTATGCGCAAAAGAAAATCTATTCCACGATACGTTGCGTTGGTTCCTGTCGAAGCAGGTGACTCTGAGGGAAATACATCCCGTGCGCTACTTTCGGGGGATGGTTTTAAAATTATTTATTTACCCTTTGCCAAACACATACGAGATATTGACTTTGCCAACTGGAATAGTATGCAGAATGAAGCTCCCGAAGAAGGTGTTCAAGTTTTCACGAAAGTGGTTGGCAAATTGCGTACGGAGTTCCAATCCAATTCGCTTGTCGACCCAACTGTGGAGGCATTACAATCGAATATACTTGCTCTGGCGTTGGACATAAAAACAGATAATGCTGGTTTAAGTGGAATGCCGGATACAAAGCGTCAAGATGAGCGGATTGCCAAAATACTGCCGAGACTAAACGAAATATTTGGCGAAGATGCGGAAGTTGTAAAAAAACGTGGAGCTGCTGATTCATCGGGTGGCAATGCGCCTAAGGTACCCAAAGTGGATGTGGACCATTTGAAGGATATTATTTATATTAAGCAGTTAGCAAATAATGACACGCTAAGTAGTTGCACTATTGCCCAGCTGCGTGATATTTTAAAATCACATTTCGATGTAAAGGCGCCCTCGCATTGGAAGAAACAGGATTTAATTGAACGTGTTAAGAACCTAATAGTTTAAATAATAACGTTAAATACGATTGTTAAAACTCATTTCCAGTTATTTATATATTTTTGAATACACAATACAAAACAAATGCAAGTTCTCTTTATTTTTGGGGTTTGGAATAAAAAGCTATATACTAATAACCTAATAGGAAAAATCATTAACTGATTCTTAAAACATCATATTGTACAAATTATCGATCGTAGAAGCCAAGCTGTTGTTTTTCCAGTTCATATGTACTCTCCCAGTTCCTTAATGAGGTGTGAATAAGAGTTTTGTAAAATGATTGTTCCGAATGATTTTGACAGTTTACGCCGCCAAAGCAAATCAATACAAATCCTCCCACACAGCATCATTATCCATCCATTCCTAAGAAATTCCTTAGCCGTCAACCATGCAGCCCCCTTAAGCGGTGGAAGCTCACCATCGCATGCACATTTTTTATGAATCAAAGTTGATAAATTAAATTGAATCTGATTTTTAAAATACGTGGCAACTCTCCTAAATATAATTAAATTAAATAATAAAACAAAGCCTTTCCAAACCCATATCGATCTATACACTTCTTTTAATAATTCATTTAACTTATGAAATAATTCGAATTAAACTTTTTATCTCGAAAATATAAATGCTTAAATTAGAGACTTTCATTTGGCACCCATATTTAAATCACCCTCATTGCGAGAGTGGTGTCGTATGCAAGTCGTTTTTCGAGAGTCGAATCGTATCGAAAATTTCACGTCATTGCCTAAAATTTCCACTCGACTAGTGTATTAAAACGGAAAAACTTGGCAGCACTGTATAGTTTTCGACAAATTTCGTCGTTTACTTTTTTCAGCACGACAGTAAACAATGCCAATGTTGTCGAGTCGTACAATTTAGCCTAATTTACGACTTACGCAATGAGGCTGAACATTTCATAAAACTTGTCTTCAAATATGGTAGATATCTCAATTATAATTGAAGGCATCCAACGACCTAAACGTCCGGTGTCTATATTCAATTTTGCAAATTCATTTGAATACTATGCTCGAAAAATAAATAAATACATTTTATGAAGAAAATCAGCCTCATTGCGAGAGTCGTGCCGAATGCAAGTCGTTTTTCGAGAGTCGAATCGTATCGAAAATTTAGCGTCATTGCCTAAAATTTCCACTCGACTAGTGTATTAAATCGGAAGAACTTGGCAGCACTGCATAGTTTTCGACAATTTTCGTCGTTTACTTATTTCAGCACGACAGTAGACAATGCTAATGTTGTCTAGTCGTACAATTCAGCCTAATTTACGACTTACGCAATGAGGCTGTTTGTCTGCGAATACCTCTAGAAAAAATTTCCGCCGAATAGCTTTCTAGAATATTTTAACCCTCTACCGATCTCCCAAACGCCATTTTATTCAGACTCTCCAAAAAATAAGGTCAAAACGACCCTTTCGAGAGAGAGCTAACGGATTGAAATGTTGTTCAAAATTATTCCAATGAAAAACACTCAGGCAAAATATTACAAACTTAATATGGCCATAATTTTTGTTGAGGTCTTTCATGCTAACTTGGAATTATCTTGCTGCCCGACTCTGAAATTGTTACAAAGTGTATTTGCATTTAAGGAATAAAAAGAGTTCCTGGCATTTTAAGAGTATGGTACCGTGGCGTATGAGTAATGCTAGTACATGTACATATTAGAGCTCTAGATACCCGGGTATCGAGCAATGCGAGTAGCTCGATACTCGCTCGAAACTCGTTCATTGCTCAACTGCTCAAATGTTTGTTCAAAATTTTCGAGTTTTTGAACAATTTCATAAACAAAAGAAAATTTGTAAATTGTATTTGCTTTCTAATTCATGTTAAATAAATTATATTATTAAATACCAATAAGGCAATCTTTGCATTATATATCAATAATTTGAAAAATTTAAAAAGTTGCTACCAAAAATGTCAATATAATAAAAAAAAAAACATTGCTCAAATTACTCGAAAAAACTCGAATTACTCGAGCTCATGCTCGAAAATTTTCGAGTAATGAGCATTGAAGTAGTGTGCGAGTACTCGCTGCTCATATACCCGGGCTGTTTAAAAATGTGCGACCAAAATCGAGAGCTCTAGTACATATGTATGTATACGGTGAGTATTCGTACCGATTTTGGCGGGACAGTACCGATTTTGGCGGGACAGCACCGATTTTGCGGGACAGTACCGATTTTGAGAAAATTTTCCCGCAGAACAATTTTTAACAGTCGGGACGTGTAAGGTTCAGATTTTTCATTTCTGTACCGATTTAGTCCCGATTTTCAGTATTTTCTCTATTAATTTAATAAGAGCCTCCCTGCACTCTGGTCCAAAAAAAAATTTTCCGACAAGTTTGGCAGCACTTTCGTTATCACAATGGATATAGAATATAAGAAAGCCATAACCATAGCCAGCATTTATTTGCTATGATCTTTGGTTATGTTTTTTCCTGCCAGACTGGTACTCTCGCTATATTGCAATCTATCTTTCTTGTCTAAATTTTTTAAATGTTTGATTTTTTTTAATTAAACGATTCTACCATGAATTTAGTAAAATTATAAAATATAATAGATACTCCCTCGCACTTACAGACAGACTTAGAGACATTTTAGAAACCTTTGGCTATTCATCTTACGTTTAAATAATGTTAATTACTTTTTTTATTTTTATCTAACAAAGGCCAAGTAAGTCAAAAATTCAAACTTTATACAAAAATTAGCAAAATTCGACAAAGTTTCATAAAATTGCTTCGCTTTTTAATAAGATTTATCAGAAACATTCTTAGTATGCAGTTTTGTAGCCCATTCAATTCAAAAATGAAAATACTAAGTACCTAGGATAATAGTGAAATAATATAAAGTGTGCCAGGTAACTGACGTCTTCATATTTGAAAGCAAAATTTGTTTTTGTTATTATTTTTTCTTGCATTTCTGGTGCTCGGTTTTTTTCAAATCCGGCGTTAACCCTTGGTTTTGTTGCATACCTCTGTCCAATTTCGGCTTCGATACTCAACCTTCCGGAATAAAAACATCAATACTACAACGCTATGTATGCTTTTACACAAACGGCAAGAATTTCTTGATATTTTTCTTTAGTTTTTTATTCAAATAAAAAAAATACATAGGTTCTTACTCAAAAGGGTTAACGTGAAAGTCAAATCAAAGAAAATTTTCTGATAATAAATTGTCAAATAAGAGCACCGGAATATAATGTCATTGCTATCTGGCACACTTTATATTTTTTCACTATGGCTAGGACTTGCCGTTGATTTTTAATATATATTATTTTTTGTGGAAGGTGTTGCTCGTTTTCTCCATAAAAAAAAAAAAATTGTTGAACATACTTTGTATGGAAGAAAATGCGCGAACAAAAAATTGCCAAAAAACAAGGGTAAGCGCAAGCTACTTTAAATTTGCACTTTATTATACTAAAATTTAATGGGCTACAAAACTCAAAACAGAAACCTGATTAATGTTTAAAATTTTTATCAAAATGTATTCAAAATGCGTCGAATTTTTATAAATGTTCCACAAAGTTTGAAATTTTGATTTACATGTTTAAAAATAAAAAAATATAAAAAAAACATTTTTTAGACAAAGAAAAGTAGCCAAAACTTACTAAAATGTCTTTTCCCTATTTACATTCTCGCCACCGTATATATTGTATGTATACACTTTTGAGATAATTTTTCAAGTTTTCTCTCTTTGTTTTGTTTTAATAAAACTGTTTTTTATTCTAAAATCAAAATTGTATGCTCGGGTTCGATGCTTTAGAAATGTCCCGATTTTTGGGCACAGAAATCTGGTCACCGTATGAACATATGTATGTACATATGTACTATTGGTTAACTGCACATCGTCATCATCAAGGCCTTATTTGAAATTTTTTGGAAATGTCCCATTTTTTTGTATTTCATAATACTGCTGTGATTGAGTTGTAAAAGGTGCATTTTACCACTCCGGGGGGATCTGGGTTCGATCCCCGAGCAACATCCCTCTTAGGAATAGTTTTTACTACCGCTCGGAGGGGACGCAAAAGTGTAGTTCCCACCATTTGTGTTATAACATCAAGACTCAAACCGCAAATTGAATGAGAAGCTCGGTTAAATAATTAGTAAAAGTCTAAGTGCCAAAATATTAGTACTTAGCATTTTTCTATGTACATTTTAGAACCGAAGTAAAAAAAATCAACTTTTCAGAGGTCCACACGCACGCAATTAACTGTTCTCCTTTTTTTTGCTTCTTCTGTGAAGAGTTGAAAATTTCAGTACTGTGATAATGTTGTATGCGAAAAGGACATAAAAGTAGTGGACAGTTCGTTTTGCAGCATTTGACCATCAACGAACAGTGAAAGTGCTGCAACATTAACTTAACACACAGAGTATACAAATACATACCGTGGTACACTTACAGTGTGTCAGAGTAACAGTCTATGTATGTACATACACAGATTCGTGCAAACTAATGATGGTCATCGCAAATAAAATGTGGCACCTGCCATAAGTGCTGCACTTGAAGAGGTGAAAGGCAGACAACCAGCCAGCCAAACACTCCGCCCTTTCACTGCATTCTACGAGTGGGAGACTTTTTATGAGCGAGCACTTTTACAAACACGAGCTGCCTGAAGTATGATGCAGCAGGCGGCGCGAGCAGAGTGCAGCGTTTAAATGACGACACCATGCGAAATGTGATTTAAAAGAAAAAAAACATATAGAAACAAAAAATAGGAAAAGAAGTAAAAAAGCGTAGCTACGTAAATGGGGTTACCCGGAAAGGGCTGACCGTGTTCGTTGTGCGCATTATTTTGCAGTGCCACGTAAACTGGGCGTTGCTTTAGCAGTGATGATGTATAATGCGTTATAAATCAACAGATACATACGTGAATATACGTATGCACGTGTGAATGAGTGCAAGGAGGTGGATTTGGGCCTTTTTTGTGAAGGAAATTTGTAAAGAAAAACTATTGAAGCTTGTGTTCAATATTAATGATAGCACTGGTCTACAAGGGTTTTGCGAATAAGACGGGACCTGGTGTTTCCGAACGGATTTTTCGTGCTGAACACGAATCTGGGGTCCAAAACTTCCCATCACGTCACGTTTTCGAGAAAAAAGGGGTTGAAACCCCTAAAAACAGCGTTTTTGGCCATTTTTGAAAAATTGTAGAGCTGAACCCTGACGTGCTACAAACTTTGTATATGTCAGAAATTAAAGGCTAAATCGTGCCCTTTCGAATGAGCCCTATGCCGAATTAATCGCATGCACCCTTAGATCAGGGGGTGTATTTGTGTCTAGGAGTCCAATTTTTATATCCACCATATTCGACCCGTCATCTTAAATTTTTAAAATCTAACTGCAGATTCGTAATCAGCGACTTTTAATATAGTTAAAACCTTGGCATTATTAATTTTCTATGATCGTTTAAGATTAAATTCTTTCTGTGATCAATTTTTCCTGCACCCCTAAACACAAATACACCCCCTGCTTTAAGGGTGCACGCGATCAATTCGGCATAGGGCTCATTCGAAAGGGCACGGTTTAGCCTTTAATTTCTGATATATGCAAAATTTGTACCACGTCAGGGTTCAGCTCTATAATTTTTCGAAAATGGCCAAAAACGCTGTTTTTAGGGGTTTCAACCCCTTTTTTCTCGAAAACGTGACGTGATGGGACATTTTTGACCCCGGATTCGTGTTCAGCACGAAAAATCCGTTCAGAAACACCAGGTCCCGTCTTATTCGCAGAAAAAAAGTTGAAATTTGTAGACCAGTGTAGTTTTTCGTAATTGCTGAAAACGAATAAATACATACTCGTGCCTTCATACACACATATGTATATTTATTTACGATGTACACGTTAAAATAAATCGACTTAGGCCAGGAAATGCTTATTTATCAAATTGATAGAATCTGGTATTTTGTAGAGAGTTTTTGTAGAACAGGACATTTATTGATATAAAAATGGCATCAATATAAATATCTGTGCTCATATGGAATAATAGCTTATGCCAAAAGGCTGGCTTTGGTATAATGCGGCATTCGCAGCATACGATTGCTAATATTCCATACCAACACAGATATGTACATACAGTTTATTGAGTAATTTTCAGCGGAAAGTCTTTAGATAAACACTTTTAGTGTTAACGGTACAAACCCACGGCGCACCCGAGAAAATATTTAGGGCGTTGATTTCTTAGGACATATGGAGATACATATGTAAGCAAAATATACTGAAAACTCGCTACAGATAATATTCACTTTTAAATAGACATATTTACATATGTAAGAGTGTGGCCACGTAAGGTGTACTATGCAAATTTCGTCAATTCGTGGATTTTACAAAAGTGTCATAATCGAAAAAATCGAGAAAAACGGCTATAAAGTTTACAGTTCACATACGCTCCCATGGTAAAAATGAAGATACACCTTATTCTAAATAGCTATTGTTAATGGATACAGCTATTATTATAAACTAGCCGGTCTCGTATGCCCGAAGCTTTGCCACACTCTGAATGTTTAGAAATGTAGATCTCACTTTTCAGTACAACGAACAGCTCACATCTTTTAATTTTTAACAAAGGTGACAGCCCTACTAAAAAAAAAAATAAACCCTTATTGCAAATCTATAGGCCAAGCCGTTTCATTTGATTTAAAATTTAAAATTTCATTTGTGGAAATCTGATATCATTAACAGACAATGACTTTACGTATTATACATATGTACGTAAGGTAGAAATTTTCAATTAAAAGGCAACTCGACTCAAATAAAAAAAAAAATAAAGACTTATTGCACATCGGCGGACCATACCCTTTCAATTGGTACCTCATGTTTAGTCCAACGAACGGTGAAGAACATATAATTTTTTAAAGATGTGGCAACCCTATTCAAGAAATAATAGATTTATTAGTGAACATCCAAAGGACAAGACATTTCATTTGACACCTAATTTTTTTGTAAGCCAACAGACGGATGTTATAAGTTTTTATACAGGTGGCAACCCTATAGGATTTCTAAGTGCTGAAGACAATACTCCTATCGATACAGATTATACAAAAAAATCTCGTCCAAAGCAGTTCAATAGTTTTTGAGATTAGCGTGGTCAAAAGATCTCGACTTTGCTTCATACTAGGTAAGGAGGACAATTATTTTTGCATATATTTTAATTTTTTACAATAATTTTTTGTGTTCTTCATGCTACTATGAAAAGGTAATTATGCAGAAATATGCGTCAATCGATCTATAATCTATGTGAAAAATTTTAAAAATAATTTAATAAGCTCTATTAAAATTTTTGATTAGGTGGCAACTTTCTCCAGAAAGCATGCTTTATTTTACTCCAGGAAGCAAGATCCATGCTAAAATGTTTCCACAGAAAAACAGACAAATATATTCGCATGCTCACTCACAAACTTTCACAACTTAAATTATTTCACAACTTTAAATTCCTAAGCTGGTGGCAACCCCCGCCAAAATATTTTCGAAATTGATACAGCTTTCTTTCGATACCCATATTAATATATTTTATTTAACTTGTTATTTAAATTGATTTAGAATTTCTAAACAAGTGGCAGCCTCTTTAAAAGTATTTTTAAAACAAAACGTTCTTAAGCCTCTCCCAAATGATACGCATATTAAAATATTCAGTTCCACTTGTTAAATCAAGTCCTAAAAAAATTCGTAAAAAATTGTCCTTGAACCGCTTTCGTTTGACACAATATTGTTGTGATATTTTACTTAACTTATTACTTAACCGATTTTAAATGTTTAACAGGTGGCAACGCCGTTAAAATGTATTTTCGAAACACACCGTTTGACATTCACATTTTTAATTGATTGATTTAAACTTTTTTAAAAAGGCGGCAACGCTCTTCAAGAAATATCCAATATGTTAATCCAGGCTACCTGTTTGCCAAACTTCAGTGAAATCCATTCAGCCGTTTTAGCGTGAAAGACCAACAGGCATACACACACTGTGCTAAATAAAGTATGTAAACATCAAACCACAGATCAAACTTAATATTTTAACCAAGTCTGAACAACCAACACAAAGCAAACAAATTCGATTTACTATCATAAGAGGAACACCTTTGCCTGCAACGTAACGATAAATATATGTGGCAAATTGTGAAATTTATGTGAAATTTAAAAATACTTTTATCTTCAATGCCCCTATGAACAATGCGGCTTGCACTTGTATGTATTGCAACTTACAAACTATATTTTTCCCCATAGATTTTGACAAATTTTTTCAACACTACTGGCATGACTGCAAAGCTTTTGTTGCATAAATATTTACCAGGGGAAAGTCGAAAAGAAGCCGCAGGAAGTGGCAAGAGCAGCAGCAGCAGGTGTCAACTAAAAAACAAAACAAAAAAGTGTGTAAGAGGACCAAAAACAAGCAACAAGAAGGGAAATATGAAAAGCTTAAACAACATACATACATATTTACATAGAGAGTGTAGTAAGCAAAAACAAACAGCTATGCTGTCCTTATATATATATTTTTTGTGGGAATTATTAACAAGTAAAATATATATATACTTATGAATACAACTTTTGTACATACCTATGTACATATATGTATCTATTTATGGCTGTTATTTAGCATAAAACTTTGTTCTAACAAAAAGTGAAAGGAAATGAAAGTCGAGCTGATGTTGCCAGTGTGTGCGCTCTGTTGCAATATGCAAATAATTTTTGCCCTTTACACATCATACACATACATACATACACGTACTATTAATCCACTCACTCTTCGTCATATGCATATGTACATATATGTATAGTATCTACATAATACACTCGAGTGCCTCTTATCTGGCACCAAATATACTGAACTTGCAGCTTTGGGCATCCAACTTCATTCTGTTCATTGGGCTGCATCTTACCCAGCGGGGCCGAAAGCTCACTCTACTTGACGGTCCGTTGCTTACCTTAGCAACGGGTAGATTGCCACGACATGGTAACTATGGAAAGCACTTTACAAAATTTACATTTCTGAAGTGCAAGTGGAGCATCCATGCCTGCTGTAGTAATAAAAGTAAGCATTGAAAGAATCACAAAGGTGTAGGCAAGCATCCGCCGGTTGGGTAGCGAAGCCGAAAAAAAAAAAATCTTTCGCTCCAAGACAGTTGTCCGCTCAGTTGAACCCTGTTCCAATATGTTGTAAAAATCGGACGCATGTACTAGTTACATATTTATGTACAAAGTATGTATGTATGCTTGTAAATGTTAGCATATGCAACATATTCATTGCATCGTTATTTCCCCAAGGTATTCCAATTTTCTGTCAGTTTTATACTTTTGGCTGTGCATTTTTTGGTATATGATATTCTATAAATATTTGCTTGTCTTCATTTACGTCTTACGTTCGTCCATTCGTTGTTTGATTCGATTTTTTTTGATAATAAAAAGTAAAGGTATAAAGTTTGCTTTTAAAATGTAATTATATTGTCGTGCTTTTTCAAAAATGGAAGATTTGAGAGTTTGATTACCTGTGGGGTTTTCGGAAATCTCAGGCCAATGCCAATAAGCAGCAATCGATCAATGCTGGTCGCCGTACCGTGGCCAAGGGGCTTAAATGACGACCGACCTGAGAATTCCCAGCTAACAAACCAAGCTGGTATTGGAGAAATCTTCGCGATTGAAGAGCATTTGTAGATAGCCGCATCAGCAACACCCTAAGCCAAAGTGTTGAGGTACCCGTGCCGATGGCTGAATGGTCTGCGGGTGTATATTGAATAGGAGGCCGCAAATGGTCCCTTCCGATGCCCGGGAAAGGTCGAAGGTATATATATATAGTACGTATGCTATGAATCCAGGACTTATGACTTGGCACCATCTTATCGGAACCCGAGCCCCATTGTTACGGAGTGTAATTCATTCATATTAATTCATATGACAGCCTACTAGCCTCCAGTCCGGCGACATATGAAAGTATTCCCGGTAGTACCAACCTTAGTACAGAAGCAGGAGCAGAACAAAAATCCATACCCAGGGATACCAAAAAAGGGTATCCCCAACACCCATGAACGTTCATCTACCTCCAGCGCTGCCGATAGTACCAACCACGCTACAACGGCACAAGAAACACAAGAACAA
The DNA here is from genome assembly GCF_001687245.7 of Rhagoletis zephyria. Taxonomy (NCBI): domain Eukaryota; kingdom Metazoa; phylum Arthropoda; class Insecta; order Diptera; family Tephritidae; genus Rhagoletis; species Rhagoletis zephyria. Next base: position 179,083 of record NW_016157463.1, read on the forward strand.
GAAGCCTAAACAGGTTACTTCATCTGGCCACAAACCCGCTGCACCGCCATTTAAGTGACGTTGCCAAAGACGGTCCGTTGATGACCATTTTCAACGGAAACTCGCATACGCCGGTACCAATGCAGCAGCACTGGGTGGAGATCGACGTTAAGTTATCGAGTCTCGTTATGGACTACGTCCTCGATAGCCCGGCGGGTGGTCATCCGGAGCTTGATTTCTCTAGAATCTTTCGAGGATACGGGGTTATCAGCATCACTAAAATAGGGGTAGCATTCGTCGGCCTTAAACTAAGGCTGATTGCAGCTAAGGACGTCCCTCAGAGGCCACGTGCACGTATATGTCTGGTTGCCACATCTATCTGAAGCAGCCAGACGGGAAGCTGCTGAGATGCTTGAAAAGCTTCAGAACCCATACCGTGTATAGCAGAGTGACAACTTATAAAAGTTGAACAACCTAGCAGAACCAGCAGGCCTCTTCGTTTGGCCATTTTTGAAGAATCCGTTGATGCTCTTTAAAGGGCGTAGGTTAGATGATCGTGACAAAAAATCCCTTCGCGTACGATATATATGTAAATAGATACTCTATTCGTTTACTTTGTTATGTTTTAACATCTACTTGTATGTACATTTTGACGCATTCATAGATTATTAGATTATTCGAAACAGAGATACTTGAGATATGCGTAAGTATTTCGTATTTAAATTACGATCTAACTAATTGCAAATATGCTTCAGCGAATTTGTTACTTCATAATTAGAACTTGCTTGAGGCATATCTACTACATATATTCATATTTATGCTATACATACATAGATGCCTGCACAAACTGAAATGTGTTAATTCGCGTAATTAACAGTTGGCCACTTAAAAACAACAAATTATGGCATTCCCCTACACATTACTTCCCTTACTTGGATACACTTGTATGCACCTAAGCTGACAACACACTTAACGGTCATGTACAGGATATAAACGCGCCACCAAATGCCACTCAAAGCAATTAGACAACCGACCGCAATTTATGCACACAAATGAAGGCCATGGCCACATGTATGTACATCAGTTGAGTAAGATGCTTATGTAAGTATGTACATATGGAAATCCGTGTGTATGCTTGTATTTATGTACAGTAGAGTACACAAATACATACATACATATGTATATAGAAATGCACTTACAAGCTTAAATATATACTTATATAAGTATGTCTGTATATTTGTGCAATTTGACGCATGTGAGGCTACATATGTATACCATTATTTTAACATAAATAATATACTTAGCATCTGCGTATGTGGCCAAAGATTTAAACACGAGTTGTTCCAAGTGCCCTCTGGTGCTGAGAAATTTTCTCAGAGCTCTTCCTCTAATAAATACTTAATTACAGCCGGGTGTTAATGAAGGCACTGACTTAGCAGGTGTTGGCTATTCTATAAATAAACAAGTGAGCTGGAAATGGCATACAACAACAACTTTTCGTTGATTTATTTCGTTTCAACGTAAACGATTGAGTATCGTTCGTTGAGTTCGTTAATTTAGCTCTGAAACGTAACGAAATTATTTTGTTAAGTTCTTTTTGCGCATCAACAAAACAAAATAGATTCATATAGTTTGTTGAGCATCTCTGGTTAATGGTCACATTAAAATGTGCAATGGTGTTTTTTTTTTTATGAAATACTAGCAGACCCGGCGAACTTCGTCCCGCCCAAAATTTTTATATATTTTATTGAAACTTTTTGGTCCAACATTTTCACCAACAATTCACGTTTACGATTTTCATTGGCACATTTGTCTGCTAAGATTAAGGTTTGGTGGTCATTTGCCGCTTTAAATAACCTAAGGAAAGTGTTATATCCGTTCTTGAAATTCTCCAGTTGTGCGGCATTTCATAGCACGGTTATTCGCAAAGCGAAATAAATTTTTTCCTCTTCACTCCCTGGCGGCAACAATGACCCGGTTCTATAGTGAATGTCCTAGAAGCTTTACAGTATAGTAGGTGGCAATTTCAAAATGGGTGCGAATCATTGTTCTACAGAAATGCAATATACATATACTTATTTCAGACGAAATACCTTAAAAGTTTGAACGCATAATAATATTGGAAAATCACATCCATTGGGCCAATTGCAACGCAGGAGCGTTCGATATACTCAATGGTGCAACAGGTCGATTTAATCTGACCTTCACGGCCCCTTTTCTCACTTGGCTATTTTTAGTAATAGCTCGACTTCAGCACCACTTGGCAGCACGTTTTTGCAATAGTATTGCATACATATTTAAAACATTAGCCAAATCGGATCATAAATAAGATTTTTAGTAATAACTCAACTACAGCGCCAACTGTCGGATTAAATTGTGAAACTAAACCATCCAGAGACCCACTCAAATACACAAAAAGTTTCGTTAAAATCCGTACAACCATTTAGGAGGATTTCACTCACAAACACACCTACAGAAGAATAAAAAAATTCGGTCAAAGATAGCTAAAGGTCGGTAGGTTTGTAGGCCTCACACCCCTTTTCAAATAGCCCCAATTTTCTCCATGAGTATGGGCTTGATTTCAACTATATACATATCTCCATACGAAGTTCCAGTACTGTACCATGAATACTTTCAGAGATATGCAGTATAAGAATTCGATTTATATGGGAGGAGCCACGCCCCCTTTTCCAACAGCTGTGCTCGTTCTTCATGAGTATGAATTGATTTCGTATTATCTCCATACCAAGTTCCAGAACTCTACCATGAACACTTCCAAAGATAGGCAGTATGAAAAATTCGGTTTGTATGGAAGATGCCACGCCCCCTTTTCCAATAGTTCCAATTTTTCTCCAAGAGTATGCGATTTATTTCGTACATCTCCATACAAAACTCTAGAACTCTACCAAAAAATTTCCAGAGATAAGCAGTATGAAAAATTCGGTTTGTATGGGAGATGTCACACCCCTTTTTACAATAGCTAAAATTTTTCTCCAAGGGTATGCGATTGATTTCGTATATCTCCATACCAATTTCCAAAACTCTACCATGCACACTTTCAGAGATATGTAGCATGAGAAATTCGGTTTGTATGGGAAGTGCCACGCCCCCTTTACATATAGATTTTTTTCAGCCTAAAACCATCCTTGGGACACGTGCGGCAGGTGGCAGTTTCAAAAAAATCGGTTCAGCCGCTCTCGAGCCTTGCGAAAACTAACAAACGGCTTTCTAAATATATATTAGTTGAGATATATTATATATTATAATTATATTTTGACAGTATCCGTTGTTTGTGATTGGCGCCAAAAAATCTTGGCTAGTGACGAATTCGCCCCTTGATATGGTCGTTACTTAAAGCTATTTATATTCGAAATTGCATGAAAATTGGAAAACGGGAATCAATAAGCTTATCCAGGCAAAAAGCTACCTACGTACCGAATTTTGAGCAGATCGGACCATAAATACGATTACTTCGAACAGATCGGTCCCTGGTCCACTTCTCGGACGAAATGCATCATATATGCTAATATATGCTAAAAAGCTATCTACGTACCGAATTTTAAGCAAATCGGACCGTAAATACGATTTTTTCGAATAGATCAGTCCCTGGTTCACTTGTCGGAAAAAATGGACCATATATGCTAATATATGCTAAAAAACTACTTACGTACCGAATTTTAATCAAATCGGACCATAAATGCGATTTTTTAGAATAGATCGGTCCCTGGTCCACTTCTCGGAAAAAATGGGTTATATATGCTAATATATGCTAAAAAGCTACTTACGTACTAAATTTTAAGCAAATCGGACTATAATAAGATTTTTTCGAATAGACCGGTCCCTGGTCCACCTACCCGAAAAAAGTAAAAATTTTTTTATCCTAAAACATGGTGGTTACCGAAAGCTATTTGTATACAAAATTTCATGAAAATCGGAGCAGCCGTTCGCGAGATTACCTGTTACAAAAAAAAGGGACTTCTCTTTATATAATTAGTATAGATATAGATATAGATGAGCATTCTAAAACGCCATACTCGTACACTATGGCGTATGAGTAACATTTTTCGCGTTAAAGCTTAGATTTTATTTCATTCATAATGCAAATTTAAAATGAAAATATTTTTGGAAAATAACCTGATCTAAAAAAAGGTAATCAGATCGTAATCTATGATCCAAAATTAAGTTCACGTGTTTCGGCATTGTTTAGCGTCCCTACAGTATATTTCATTGAAATTTTTAGAGTAAACTAAGTGATTTAGCCTCATGTTGACATCCTCATATAAATTTTCGATATAAAAAGTAGTTAAAGTCCTCTTTATTTTTTTATGAATTTGGGTGTAAATATTTATTCAGCAAAATCGCCTTCAGCGGCAATAAAAGCTTCCATTCCTTCCCACACTCGTTTACATGCCCGGGTCGAATGTTCATCGTCCATATGAGTCATTAATTTGATAATTTCTGTTCCTGGAGAATCGGGGCTATTATACGAATATTTAATGCCTTCCCCTTCAACAAATCCCTAGTAATCCAAATGATCAAATCCCAAGGAGTTGGGTGATTTAGGTTAGGCCAAATACCTCACGCACACCGTGTATGCATTAACATACATTCGAAATTTTACACTTCTCTTTATAAGATATTGATAGTTACAATATATGTACATAAATGAAGGATATTCAAGAATAAAATTTTAAAACGACATTTTCAATACTTATTCGTCTTGGTGCACCCAAAAATTAAATTTTTCTTCTATTCTACATAATTTTTCCTTTTAACTGATACCCATATTGTAACTCTACAAAGCACCGAACCTTTTTTCAATCATATTCTAGAAATTTTAAAGTCCTTTTAAAAAAAGTCCTGACATCAGAGAGAAAAACTAAATACGCAGTTTTATCATATTTGGCCCTCAGTTTTGTGGATATATTAATTTTTTAGTGTGTAAAATTGACTGTCGCACGGTATAATAGTTTTTATTGGTCTCCCAAAAACCCCTCAAAAAAATGCAATGGGGACCGATAAAAAATCGTTATTATGTATTAAAAAAAATGGTGAAATAAACAATCGGGTGTTGTTATTGGCAGTCTCTTGAAGAAAAACAGAGTTTTCCGGTGGAAAAATATTGATTTTCAAGAATTCCATACTACTAATTACCAGAAAATGTTTTTTTCCATATAAAATACATGTAACATTTTGAGCGCTTTGAGCGACCAATGAATATTTTTTAATTTCAAAACAAAAAACTGGAGGTATATTTCTACGATATTGAACAATCCCAAGGGCTGCGAGCATTAAAATTCGGATTTAACATTTTCACATACGTTTTTGGACCTCCCTAGTGTCCACACTTGCCTGGTTATCAGGATGTCAGATTATGTGGTTATATTTTTTATTCAGTTTACAACAATTAAATACACAACAGAAAACGAATTTTTAGCCAAATAACCTGGCAAGCGTGAACACCTGCGTCATACTTTAAGAGCCGACTATAAATGCCGAAGATAGGTCGAAAAATCTAAAAAGGCGGCCACTCCATTTGCCCAAAAAAAAATTCTTAAGACTCATGGGTGTACGGCGAATTTTTCTCTGGTAACGTTTCGTATACATCCATATTCAGATATCAAATTTCCACCCAAACTTCAATAGTGCTGCTGATGAAAATAAATTTTCCTTTCGCTTGCACAATTTCACTGTAACGACTGTTACATTTTCCAGGTTGTCATAAACATAAATTTCGTAATATGAATATTCATTCATACGTACATATGTATGCTTATAAGTATATACGTATGTACATGTGCATTAGGGTGCCCATCAAAAATGTTTTTTTTTTGAAATTTCAAGAGCCTACCTCTAATTTTTTTCGTTCTTAAAGAAGAGGATATCGATGGCTGAGTGGAAGATCGACCTATCTCGGCTGCCAGTTCGAAAACGCTCTATCTCAAAAAACTTTTCAAGAACGCCTTATTTCAGAATTTTATTGAAAAACACCTTATCTCAAAATTCGGTTCAAAAACGCCCTATCGCACTTCAAAATGTATTGAAAATATGCTGATATAGGGCGTTTTTGAATCGGCAGCTGAGATAGGGCGTTTTTGAAACGAATTCTGAAATAAGACGTTCTTGAAAAGTTTTTTGAGATAGAATGTTTTCGAACTGGCTGCCGAGATAGGTCGATCTTCCACTCAGCCATCGATATATGGGTATTTTTTTAATTCACCCGATAAAAAATTCCAACAAGCCTAGTCCGACAATAGACATCCTCTCCTCACATTATATTCGATCTTTGAGATAGAATCTAAAATAGTCATTCAAAAACTGTTAAATCTACAATATCCTATTTTCTGACCTAAATCGACAGGTCGCGACCTCTAAATGACCTTTAAAAAATCTATAAAAATAGGCAATAATATTTCTCATAAAAAAAAATTAAATTAGGGGGTAGGGTCTTGAAATTTCCAAAAAAAGCATTTTCGATGAGCACCCTAATGAGCATGTTTATGCTCTAAATATTTATATATAAATACTTCAAGAGGCAAAAAATTATAATTTCGTTACCAGTAAAGGTACGCCAAACCACTTACACCACTACATGCATGTGCGTGCCAGGCGTATACATACATGCGTGCATTTGTGGCATTACGCTTCCGCTTCCTTCCACAGCCACACCAACTTCCTCCGGCCGATCCCACTTCAACACACTAATGGCGGAAACTGTTGGATTTGCATTCACCACAAATACCAACATATGGCTGTTGAGTTTTTGCACAGCTGGGCTCCAGTTTGGCAACAAATGCCTTGAAAACGCACACCGAGTTTGTGGTAAAATTTGTTCGGCTGTGTGTGTGTGTGTGTGGGATCGCATTTGTATGGCAGTTGCGTTGCGGTTAGTTGGAGTAATCAGCAGTCACTTGAAGTGTTGTCAATAGTTGACAAAATAACAATGAAATAATGGCAGTGAAAATAACTATAGAAAATGCAGATGCCCGTAAACACATATACACCGCGTGTCATAATTATAAGGGCACGATATATTGACAAATTTTAACAACTAATTTTTTGTGTTATTTGATTTTGGTTATTTTGCTTTCGTATAAATTTTTAGCTTACTAATTCAATTTCTTAGAAAGATTTTAAGTATACAATTATGTTACGAACACAATTTCAGTATAAGAAAGTGTAAGTTTAAAGTGGTTTGGGCTTATCGTTGATTTTTGGAAAGTTTTTTTGGAAGAAAATGAGTAACACCTTCAACAAAATTTTTTTTTTTAATTATTGCATAAATTTTGAAAATTGAACGTGTAAGGGTTTTGTTAAAGAATAAACTATATTAAACAAATTTCTAAAATTTAATAACAAAAAAAATTTAATTTGTCAATGTTTGGTGCGGTTATAATTATGACACGGAGTGCAAATATGTAAATTCTTACATATCTATATTTATTCTTGGGTACTATCATGGGGCGAATGTTTATTGTCAATACGTACATATGTACATATGTGTTTATGTACAATGATAAAGTGTCAAAAATTAACAAATGTACACCAGCGACACTTCTTTGACACTCTTGTTTCCTGTCATTTGTTATCTGCTTTTGTGTGCTCCTTTGAATCTGACATGCCATTTGGCAATGGCTTCATTTTGTTGAAGAAAGTTGTCACTTTTAGGTGTATGGAGTTTGTCATTTCGCCTCACATGACGTCCAATTAATCAAAACGTAGATTTGTTTTCATAATCTCAAAATAGTTATCTATGTGCATTATTGCTCTGCATAATCTCATTTAGGCAAGCTGGCTGTGTTGGTTTGAAGTTTGCTTCAGTGTTATAACCTATATATCAGAATAGGTCGTAGCCTCTAAATTTTATATATGTACATTTGTAAATAGGGTTGCCACGTATCTGTAAATTTTAAACAATTTAAAGTACTAGTAATATATTTTCATATCTACATTATAAAGGAGGGGGATGCCACCTTTCTGAAAGCTTCAAATAACAGTTAGTCGGAATGTTAGGCTTAAAAAAGTTCCACGATGTGGGTATTAAGCAGAAGATATTCAGTGATCACCATTTTATGTTGAATTGAATTGAAAACTGCTTAAAGTACGAGCAATATATTTTCATATCTACATTATAAGTAAAAACGTTTTAAGGGTTTAAAAAAATATTTTCGAAAGAGATTGCCACCTTTCTAGAAATTTAAAGCAACAGTACATTAGAAAGTTAGGTATATAAAATTCCAAATATGGGTATCAAAACGGAGATATTCGAATAAGTTTCAGTAATGATCACTTTATGTAGGGTTGCCACCATCTGAAAACAAAGATGAGGCAATTTCTCGGAAATTAAACAATTAAAATTTAAAACTAATTAAAGGCTTAATAATATATTTTAATAACACCACTATAAAGAAAAACGGTTTAGGAGTTTAAAAATATATTTTCGAAAGGGGTTACCACCTTCCTAAAAACTTTAAACAGCAGTTAGTCAGAAAGTTAGGCTTATATAGTTGCACAATACGGGTATGAAGCGGATGATATTCGAATGAATTTCACCATCTAAAAACTAGGATGAGGTAAGTTATTGCCAAATTTATTTAATTTGGAGGCGGCCAACGAAGGTCTTCGTTGTTTTCAAAATTACTGCTTTATCTTTTGTAGGGTAAGGGTTTTGAAAAGCTTTACATTGTTCACTTTTAGCGATAGGGTTGCAACCCATTAAAAAATCAAAAGCTGGCGAATGTATAATTTAAATAAAATATCGTAATTTTGATATCTTATTAAAAAGATTAAGGAAAAATTGAAACTGTCTAAATAACATACATATTCTTTTGTTTATTCGATGTGAAATATTTTTTTTTAGAGGCGAGTGCTTTTATAACAAGCACCATATAAATATGTAAGAAGAACCATATCAACCATTTCAAACTTTGTACAAAAATTATAAAAATTCAACAAATTTTACCAAAATCCCCCAAAAATTTCCAACTTTTTAATCAGAAATTTTAAATATACAGATTTAGGTATAGCCCATATAATTCTAGTGCCATAGATTCCAAGTTTCAAGACGTTAAAAAATTGCGCTGATTTTTAATAATTCTTTCAGCTGGCGTGCATTTTCTTCTATAAAAAATATGCCTGACAATACTCAAAATTTTTTTGTATATATGTATGTAGATATATCTAAAGGGTGTATTTTCGGTTGTCACCGTCAGAAATCAAAACGGAATCGAAGTTGTCATCTCCCCAAATGAAATGTTCATATGTAATACAAATTTAAACGTATTTTGAATAAACAGGGCGGCCAAATATACGAAAATTTAAAACTATTTAGAGGCTTAACAGTCGAAATCAAGAAAATTTTAAATTTTTAAACTTAAATTTAATTTTTCACAAAATTTTTTCAAGTGCATAATAATAGTTAAATTAAATGTGTGCAAAAAATAAAAATTTGCTGCCAGATGATAAAAAATTAAAACAAAGTGAAACTTTTCAAGTTACAATAAAACCCGCTTAAGTACCTCACGGAAAAAAATACAGCTTTTTGAGGTATTTATACGCATTGGACCATATTCAAAATGTTTGCCACTTAAGTTTATTTATTAATTTTTAAGAATTTTCAATTAAAATACAACTCATTCCCTAACCGTTTCCATATAAACCTAAAATTTTGAAGAAAATGACAGAATTTAATCCAGTCTGTTCCTTTGAACTTCGGACTAAAACCCGTGGAACTGTCAAACTACAATTTTACTCTCTCAAGTGAGAGTAAAAGGAGAACAGATGCAGAAGTGCACGGGAACGCTAAAAGCACTGTTTTCTGTAAAAACGTCAGTCGGTTTGTTTACATGTCATTGGTACAACACTGATTTGGCTGAAATATCACTAAATAATTATTAAAATCTATACATATTCAATCATTTCTTTGTTTACTTCCATTTTTTTTTACAAATATAAGGTTTCGTGCTTTCACCGCTTTCGGTTTTTGTTTGCACATGCAAATCAGCTGATCGTTTGACACTTTTCATGAACTTACAGGAAAAAAACTCCGGACTAAATCCTGTAACTTCTGACTAGGAACAGTTGCTCAGTTACTCTCTCATAAGTGTTCCCACTTACAGGTTTTATGTCAATAGGAACGACTTCCTGTAAGTTCTGACTAAATCCTGTAAACCGGACTGCTATTGGAACAAACTAATCAAAATTTTGTTAAAATGGGGTGGAGGGTTCAAGGGTTTGTATTTTTTAAAAGTAACTAAGCCCGGTAACATTTCAAGATACGGTGACAACAACATGCAAAAATTTAGATTAGTGTAAAATGTAATTTAAGTAAAATGCCAGGAACATATGCATATGCGGGATCTCGAGCGCAACTGTCATTAATACATATTATTCATTAAAATTATTTCTTTCGTTTCGTCCTAAATCAGACCATACATGCAGGTGAACCAAATCGGACCCTGAATAGGGATTTTCGAAATATCTCGACTCATGCGCCACCTATCGGCAACTTTTTTTGTGGAGTTATTGCCCCCGATGTAGGTAATATATTTACTTCTTTTTGGTTGTTTGGTTTGGTCCGACAGGGTAGGAGTATGATGTTTTGTGGAACGATTTTCCGTCATCCCTTGTCAAATTTGGTTTGGAGACAAACCGGTTTCGGCGTTGTGCCATCTTCTTCTTCATTCTGACGATGGAAAATCGTTCCACAATACATAATATATTTACATTCGAAATATGAACCAAATCGGTGTTTTTAAATATCTCGACTCCTGGGCCACCTAGCGGATTTTGCGTTGACTCTGCTACTTGCTATATGTACATATATATTACATCTCATAAATATCAGAAGTTCACTAACATACAATATAAGAACTTTTTGTCCTTCTTTTTTCTCTACATAGAGAAATACGCATACATACTCGTATATATTTAAATGTGCATTAAGCTGCATTATTCCCCATACAAAAAAATCGCTGATCTTTTTCCATTTATATATTTAAAGACAACCGTTTTAATAGTTTGGAAAATACTAAGATTTACGTGAGTTGTACCTACTTGAAAATACCTCAAGAAATCGAGTTTTTTTTTAAATAAAATTAGTTTTAAAAATATCCTTTCTTAAAAAAGTGAACCCAGATGATACAAGAATTGGAGCTTAAAATGTCTTCATAAAAATATACATAATTTTTATAATTCCGGTGGCAACCTTTTTTGGTGATGTACCTTAATGTGCATATTTAAATGTTGGAAGCATATTCAAAACATCTATTTTCCTATCATCATCAAAAGCATGTACATATGTATATACAACTATGTGCATATGTATATAGTACAACAAATTGCTTCGAATTCGCTAGTGTTTGTCTGACGCGTTCTACAACTTACTTAATATGCGGAAGATGGCTTTGAAAACCGGAAGTGCGTGTGCGTTGCACCTTTTAGTTTGCTCTAAACTTCAGTATGCAACAACTCAAACTTTGCGCAGCATTTTAGCTGCCAACTAACACCGGCACAGTGGAAAACTCTTTTGCACTAAGTAAAATGTGTAAGTGAAGTATGTACGTACCTACATACATATGTAGTCACATATGTAGGAACATGCAAGAATAGGATGTACCTGTTTGTCATCGTTATGGTTACATTACATACATATGTAAGTACATACATACATATATATGCCATAAGTTGATGTCCTTCTGTAAAGTATTCTTAAGCCATATAGGAGTCCTGTAAAGCACATTCCACTGATATTAAAAAAATCATACTTAAAGACAAACTTTATTTGAGGCTAAGTAGCTCAAATTAATTGTTTTCAGTTCAGCTTACCAAGGGCTTTACGGCTAATACTTCTGCCTGAAAAATGCTAACCTACTTAATGATTACAAATGAACGCATGCCCGACGACTGCAATTAAGTGTGCTTCTCCCAATCCACAAGAAAGGCTACCCCGCCATTCTCTCCAACTACCGCGGAATCAGTCTTCTAAGTTTAGCTTACAAGGTCTTATCAAGCGTATTGTGTGAAAGACTGAAGTCCACCGTCAATGAACTGATTGGCTCTTATCAGTGTGGATTTAGACCATAGACCAAGTATTCATAATATGCCAAATCTTGGCATACAGTGAAGGGCAACTAACTTTCAGGCGTTTTCCTTGGTATGATGTTGGAAAAGATATTAGGAGCTGCAAAGCTGAGCTGCTCAGGAAAAGTTTCTTAGAAGAGTGTGCAATTGCTGGCATATACCGATGATATCGACATTAGACTGGGTCGAAAAAAAAAGTTGCTAATGTCCGCCCCTAAATTTAAAGATTATGTTGAGAGGGTTCTGGAAAAATTTTTTTTTTTTTTTTTTAACCCTCCGAAATACAGCCGAAATGGTTTTTTCGTTGTAACTTGGTTATTTGACGGCCGATTTTTAAAATTGATATGTCATTATTTTTGTCTTGAGAAGCTTCACTTTTCGTTCTTATGTCTTTTTAAGCTTTGAAGTCGCGTTCGCATGATAAGGGCAGAAACAAAATTTTACCCCCCCTAAAGTATATTTTTTTCCTTACCAAACGAAAGTACTTAAAAATTCAAGAAAATGTTGCCTTCAAACTATATTACTAAAATAATAAACAAAGTTATTGCACTTTTAATATCACAGGTCAACATGAGTTTCAGATGTAAGTATAATAACACAGTACAACAAAAATTGATTTTTTTTATGCAACAGAGTAACCTAAATTTAAGGATTATGTTGAGAGGATTTCGAAATTTTTATTTTATTTTTTTTTTAACCCTTCGAAATACAGCCGAAAAGGTTTTTTCGTTGAAAGTTGGGTATTTGACGGCCGATTTTTAAAATTAACATGTCATCACATTTCCTTTTAAGCTATGAAGTCGTTTACCCATGGTTAGGTCAGCTAACAAAATTCGCCCCCACAAATTCCTCCAACAGTTTTCTTAGTTGGAAATTTAATCTCACTGCTTTCGTACCAATTTAGGTACATTTTTGCTACGATTTTTCCCAAATTCATACTCTTTGTTTTCGTCGCATCAGCAACCCGGGGAGTGCAAAACTGACGCTGTCAATAGCGAGCTAACCTCTTGTAATTTAATCATGCCAATAAATTTTATAAATTGTGGAAGTCAAAGTAAATAAGTGAGTCAAACCTGTTGTTTCGTATTGATAATAATAATTTATAATTAATACCATAAATTGTGCTGGTGAAATAAAATTAAAAAGTGACTTAACAGTGTGTGCAATTTAAAAATGGCTTTCGTTAAGCGCGATATTGATATTAAAATGTTACCTACGAAACGTGGTGTTATTGAATATTTTTTGTTCCTTAAATATTACGGCTCTGCAAGTGTTCCAAAAAATCGAAGTCTCAATGAATATTTGCCAATAGTTATGAACACAATTTCAAAGTTGTGGCAGCAGGCAAACATCCCTATAGTTACAAGAACTACGCTCCGGAGAAACATTGAAAGCCTCCTTCAAAGTTATTACAATGTAAAAAAACATCCTTATGAATATAATGATCAGGAATGGAATAAAATATTGTTAATTTCAAAGTGTAAGTGCATTATGGACTTAAATCGACAATGTGATTGCCCTAGTGCAAGTAGAGTTCCAACCGCGGTAAATGACTTTCTTTATGATCAATGCGGGCCAAGGCTTTTGTCATTAGATAGTGGGCTTGATCATACTAGAACTGACAATTGCTCGCTAGAATGTAATGTTGAAAATCACACTGAAACCGCTGCAAGTTCGATTGGTTATGTGCCTAGCTCAAGTGAAGACGATGAAGCAAGTGAAGAAGTCACACAAAGTTTAAAAGTATCTGATTTGTCCTTAAAAAATTATTGCTCGGCGTTAGATAGGACGGATACTTCAGATCGCTTTGGATCATTGCTTGCTACAATGCTAATAAAAGATTTGCAAGCTGCGATTGCTACAAAAGTAAAAAAGGATTTTAAAGAAAACACAGCGGATAAAATTATGAAATATTTTGATTATCTGGTCATTGACAAAAATAAAATTTCACGCGAGCGTAACAAATGTAGAGCACAAACTGAAGCAGCAACAAAAACTGGCACTGATCTTAAATGCATTTCGTATGATGGTAAACAGGACGTAACACTAAAAAAAAAAATAGTTCACGGTAGCGTAAGAACAATGCTTCTAAGAGAGGAGCATATTACAATTTTGAAAGAGCCTGATTCGAAATTTATTGGATACGTATCTCCAAAGAAGGCACTGGGGAAGCAATCCAGCAAGCAATAGTAAGCTTTTTGAATACCCAAAAATATTGCTTAAACGAACTTGTAGCTATAAGCTGTGATGGTACAGCTGTCAATACTGGATATAAAATTGGAGTAAATGCACAAATGGAACGTTATTTACAAAGGCCCTTGCAGTGGAATGTGTGTTTGTTACATTTCAACGAGTTGCCTCTAAAAAAGTTGTTAACGCATTATATTGGCAAGCAGAAAGGACCTGGTGTTTGGCCAGGGGTGTTGGGGTCTGAAATTATGACTTGCACCAAATACCCGGTAGGTTGTCCACACTATAATAGTTAATGTTATAAACAAAAACATATATTTTCCTTATCAGGTTGTAAGTGGTTTTGAGGCTATTGCTATGGGAGTTATTCCTGAAAATATTGGCTCTTGGGAATTACGCAATGATCAGCGTTATTTATTTGATAAAAATAATAATAATAATAATGGTGAATGCGATGAATATCTCGCTAGTAAGAGCCCCGGTCCCGTCAGTACAGCTCGGTGGCTTACAACAGCTTCCAGGTTACTTCGGGTATATGTTTCCAAAGAAAGCCCGTCAGCGGAGTTGCGAAACATGGTAGAGTTTGTTGTGAAAGTTTATGCACCATTCTGGTTTCTTGTAAAGAGCCAGCCACAAGCAATTCATGGAAGTAGACACGTTTTTAAGTATATTTGCTGGATACGCGAACTATCAAATGCTGTTCAAGCCATTATACGTTCAGCTATAGAAAATAATGCATATTATTTTCACCCAGAAAATATATTATTAGCCATGATAACCGACGCTGATCCAGAGATACGTAATGATGGGTACGAAAAAATCAAAACAGCACGTCAATATCCACCAGCAGGGCTTCGCGTGTTCAAGGTCCCAAAGCGTGGCGTAATAAACTTTGAAAGTAAGTCGTATGTCAGCATGATCGATTGGAGTCAGTTTAAGATTACGGAACCCCCTTGTGTGCAGTTCTACCCANCCATTTCGGCTGTATTTCGGAGGGTTAAAAAAAAAAAAAAATTTTTTCCAGAACCCTCTCAACATAATCTTTAAATTTAGGGGCGGACATTAGCAACTTTTTTTTTTTGTATGGGGACCGACCCAGTCTAATCGACATCATTGGTAACAAGAACCGCGACGTCTGTTCTGCCTTTTCCAAGTTGAATAAGGAATCGAAGCGACTGGGTTAGGTGGTCAATGATTAGGTCCGGTCATAAAACAAACAGTCAGTGCATTCGCGCCTTGGCATCCATATCTTGGACTGAGTCGGCATTTCAGGAGTAAAGTCACTCATCATGCCCATGCTGGTATATGGCGCTGAAGCAAGGACAATGCCAATATCCTAAGGAGCGGCTCTTGGAGTATTCGAGAGAAAAATTGAGCGGAAAATTCATTCTATGAGCCTTACAACGGCATGTGCATATATAGTGCTCCACTGGCTTTGCTACGTAGTTCGAATGTATGTATGCCGATGCTTCAGCTCGGAAAGTATTCAAGTCGGAACTCGGTGGTGGTAGCAGAGGAAGTGTTAGGCCCCACTGTGATGGAAAAACCAAGTGGAGAAGGAGTTGGCTTCACTTGGCATTTCCAATTGGGGTCAGTAGGCACAGAAGAGAAACGACTGGCGTGTCCTGTTGAACTCGGACAAAATCGCTTAGGCGACTATAGCGCCAAATAAGAAGAAGAAGTTAAATACATATACCGGACGGAAAATTTTCGGAAAATTTCTAGTTTTAAGGTATCCACACACCTACACGACTCTGTCGGTGCGAATCTGTTCCGACACAAATTACAAAAAAGCCGACCAACCATGAATGACGAACCACACACTTGTACGATTTTGCTGCAACGATTTATTCGAACATTCACAGTTCTTCTTTTGGTCGTGCCGAAATCGCAGACTGCCGCGTTTTGGGAACGAAAAAGGTCAATAGAAGGATTTTACAATATTAAAACAAAATTGAACGTAAGAAACCAAAACATATTTGATATAGAAAAGTTAAGAATTTTATTTTTGTTGAAAAATACTTTTTGTTTGTCTATAAATTGACAGTTTTTGCTGCGATAAAATCGCACAGATGTGTGCGTACTTGCGTTTTCGAAGCAGTAACGTCTGTAGCATCGAAAACGGGGCCGGATTCGTTACGACAGAATCGCATAGGTGTGTGGTTGCCTTCATAGTTACATTTAGATCATATTATCAATTATGTTTTTTTTAATGTAAGTACTATAATCTTTTGATTCTGAATAAAATAGAACTTTCGGTCAAGAACGCTTACGTCATCCCTAGCTTGTGAGGGTGGTTTATTTGATTGATTGCAAATACATATTCGTAGTATCACTGCGGCCATGCCAAAATGTTGGGTGCTTACATACATAGTACTCGTAAATGCAGCTATAACAAACCAAGCCAAATAAGGTGCTGTTTGTCATCTCTTCCCTGCCTTATGCCCATCGTATTTCATTTGTAAATATGCACATATATACATACATCGAATTTTTGATAATTAACATACCTATGTATGTATGTATCAAGCAGTGGTAAGCTCATTAAAGACCAGATGCAAATGTAAAACACAAAAGTGCTGAACACATTGAAAACGACGGGCTACGAACCACAGCTGTCAAATTATTTTAACACGTACCTTTATGTAGATAATTATTTTGGTGGCGACAGAGCTACATTACCACTGTGGTTGTGGCCAGATTGGATCTGCTAGTTCTATTTTTGCAGTGACAGATAAGGTTCTTCCTCTTCTTTAATGTCAAACTCATATAAATTTACGCTGTCGCTGTCGCGTTCCAAAAATTCATGTCGCAATCGAAAAAGCGTTCGGATAATGAAGATAACAAATTGGAAGCTGTGGCCCGTGGCCAGTCGTTTTCAGTGTGTTCAGGCTATAAGTAATTTCCCCACTTGCAAATATATACATACATATATAGTTTGAAAGAGTGTTGCCAGCCGACCTAGATTCATATGTATGTTACTTTACGCTAGAGTCATTTATTTTGAAGCACTACATTATAATTAAAATCATAAGCTAATCGATAAGGGAACAATGGTTACCTTCGGCTTTCCGAAGTATTTTTTATGCTAGCATGCTACATTTTGGAAGGTGCAATGATGTTTTCTTTTCTACAGAAAAATGTTGCCTTCTCTATGCTCTCTACGCACAAATGCTGATGGGAGAGCAATGAAAAGGCAACATTTTTTATAGAAAAAATGGCATAATTGTTTAAATTTTATGGTATAGATTAGTGCATCTGTGAAATGTTAGGATTCGCGTTTTTTTTTGTGATTTTGATCTTCATTATTAAATTTTTTGATGATGCTTAATAGGGATACATCGTTCTAGTTCTGAACTTTTTCTCTCTCTTGGAGGGCAACCGGGAAAAGTTCTAACGATTTTGGGTTGCTAACTCAACTTCAACTTTAATTTAGAACTTAATGAGAAAATTCATTTTCGGATCAAATTACCAGCGCACAATATGCTCGACAAACTTTGTGCTTGTAGTA
Source organism: Rhagoletis zephyria (assembly GCF_001687245.7). NCBI lineage: Eukaryota > Metazoa > Arthropoda > Insecta > Diptera > Tephritidae > Rhagoletis > Rhagoletis zephyria. The sequence continues at coordinate 196,844 of NW_016157463.1, forward strand.
TTGTATTTTTTCGTAAATAAGAGCTTGTGTTGTTAAAAGAACAATTGTTTTAAGAAAATTATATCATTCATCTCTCTTTAATTTTGTTTTTTTTTGGATGCTGCTGACCGTGTTTTTCCCAAAAGTGAAAAACTATCACAAAAGTCAATATTGAACAGTAATGTATTGGAAGAAATTAAGGTTCGTAAAAAATTGTAATTACATTTTTGATTGTATTTCGGAAATCAACAACTAGAAATTAGCCGCTATGCAAACATTTTGAAATTTGAAAAAAAAAAATCCCTTAGAAATATCTAACCTGGCAACATATGCATATGTGTAGCTGTGTTTACAATGAAAATGTTTCATGCAGAGAAAATTAGCAGAGCATTTAGGACAATTACCATTACAGCTATTCAAAGCCATGAATGCTACTTAGTTACTCTATGGGGCAGAATAGTATGAACCTACAAATACATATGTATGTTTGCAGATTTCATATACATACATATCAATGTACTTATGTAATCAAAGTACAGATACACACTTACATATTTCCGCATTATATTTACTCTAGTTGAATTTGTTGCAAGCTTAGGAATATTGTCACAATTGAATCGAGTATTATTGTCGATAATATTCAACTACATTACATATATGGCAACTAATGCACAAGCAGAGTAATAAGCCAATAATTTCAATTTCAAATTTGAATTTGAATTGCAATGCATATTTCGATATGCGATTTTTATGTACATACATATATGTATATTTCGAGAATTTGAGTATTTGTTTGTTAATTTATTTGAGAATTTCTAATTGAAAGCGAATGAAATTTGCTTGACGATGCATTTAGCGTAAATTGACAAACAAATAATTACAGCTATTTAATTACAATTATCGTTCGTACGTGATAATGGGTGCGAGGTGAAGTGCTATATAGTACTTCGTTGTAGTTGTAGTTGTTGCTGTTGGCCACAAATTAGGAGGAGAATCGTTTTTTTTTTTGCTTTTTCTTTTGGTAATTCACATGATTGTCCGAGTTGTATTCAATTCAAGCTAATTCGATTCAAAGTTCAAATATGTACCTATGTATGTATGCATGATAACATTAATAGTTAGTTGCCTTGTTCAATTTGTAGCTACAAATATAATTTGCAAAAATTAGTTTGCGGAAAATGTTGAAGAGTTTTTAATTTGGTTGAACTATTCTACTATATGCTTCCAATTATTTTACGAGTAAATGGCTGCAATGTTTAACAGTCTAATGTCCACAGGGCTTGGCGAGCGGTCAGAATGGCGCTTATATATACATTAGGGTAGTCCAATAATACATGCGGCAATAAATTTTAAAATGCTAAGCTCTAATCGCCTAGGATTTTAATAAATGAAAAAAGGAATACTCGTATTTTTTGTTTAAAAATAAATTATATGTGGAACTGCCTTAAAGCCCATGAGATTTCCATGTATTTTGATGATCTATAGAGCACTCGTCCAATGGAATGCACAGAACAATAAACGATCTATCTGGTTGGTAAATTAAGGATTCCAAATCGGTATAGTATTTTCCAGTACGATGTAACTGCCTTTAAGGGCATTTAAGGAAGCGGTCAATTAGCTGACATCGCCAAAGAGCGAAATATCTACTCTGATAGCCATGCGTCAATCAGATCCTCGGGCTCGTTAACAGTGCGCACGAAGCTAGTGGGGCATTCCTAAGCTCTGTTTCGGCCGCATATAATATTTCTTAGTGAGAGCCAGACCATAATGGTATTGCAGGAAGCTGGGTGGCGGATGAGCTAGCCAGACAAGTTGCCCTTGAATTGGTCTCATCGAAAAATAAAATAGTTAGAGTACATTTAACTAAAGGTGGACTAATCTCGAACAGATAGTTATCGTGTCAGCAAAGCGAATGCTAGATGAAAGCCTGAACATGTGCAACAGCAGGCCTTTATGATTGTTGGTGGACCGGAGATGGTCAAGGGTCGACTTAGGATCACAAAGGCAGTTCTGCCAGTTTTATTGACAGCACACTGTCCGTTTGGACTTCGCGAGGTCAGACGATATATTTTACCGGATCCTTATTATCACAGCTGCTTGGAGGAAAACGAAGTTGAAACCTATCAAAACTTTCTCTTAAACTGTCACGGCCACATCAAGTGTTGAGGCCTTCAGACTATTTGTCGACTCATATAAATTAGTATATAATATTATAGCTGAGTGAGAAGTTCTAACTCTACGCGAATATCGTCATTTAATAAATTAACGTAACACATGTAACAATTGTCAACGGTGGCTGTTATGTGCATATAATTACCAAACATTACTTTCTAAAAAGCCACACGTGTGTATCAGATATTATTACTACGTGTTAGTCAAGCATTTGAGTGCTAAAGCAGTCTAAGTATGACAACATACCAGGAGTAACTTGGTAATTATGGCAACAGAATGTGTTTATGGCTTACATGCCATCAACAATGGCGTGACGGCGATAATGAAGTGAAAATGACACAGCTAAAGTACTTTTTCATATTTGTGGTTATTTGAATGCAAAAGCCGATATGGGCATGCCAGACCTTAATGTGATAATTTTCTATCAAATACAAAAGGAAACAAAAATTAAAGCAACTAAATATTTAGGTGGGATGTTGTGGTGCAATAAACCATTTCGTAGCATTTTCTAAGATAAACTCAAGGGGCCGTGAATTGCAGGCAATTTTGTTGCCAACTACTAATTCCTAATTGGGAAGAAGATGGTTAATTCTTAGTAATAATATTTCGGTGGTAATACTTTTGCAAATGTGTTTGGCCGATCTTCTGCCCCAATTTTTGGTGTGCTTCTTGTCGTTAATACACAAATGGAGGCAGCTGTAATTTTACGCCGCATCCGAACGGCAAATGGATTTTACGAGAAGCTTTTTCTTGACACAGATACACTCGGAGGTTGTCCAATGTTTCTAATTTAGATGTTGCTCAGAATAGGGATCGAATTCAGGTCTACGCAATGGTGGGACACACCTCTAAGTACTCAGCTACAGCGGCCGCGTCTAAACTATTGGCAATTGTAAATAATGGTAAAGGCAGCGGTAATGGTAATGATAAAGGTAGTGGTAATTGTAAAGGTAATTGTAATGGTAATGGTAATAGTAATGGTAATGTTAACAGTAATGGAAATGGACTGCGTGTGTGGTAGTGGTAATGATAAATGCAGTGGTAATGGTAAAGGTGATTGTAATAGTAATGGTAATGTTAACAGTAATGTAAATGGATCCTCATGGTTAAGGTATGGAATTATTATTGTTAACGAATTTCAATGAAAATGTTACGGTAGTGGTACGGTAATGGTACGGTGAAGTTAATGGTAATTCTTGCCTTTTAGGCTTCGATAGTAAGCAATATACAGCATAGGGGGGAAAGAAGGCCTCAAAATTCAGAAATAAGCCTTAGAAACCTTTTAACTAAAGAACTTAGGAAAAGGCGGTTCGTAAAGCAAAGTCGGAGTTTTGGAGGAGTTTTTATCCTTCTGTAGAATCTACCAAAAATGTTCCAGAACAGGGTTAAGCCCTGTAGGCAGCTCTCAAGAAAACGGTCAAGAAAAAATTGCCATTCTTTCGCGTGTGTGTCCAAGGAATTTTGACATTTTTGATACCTCACAGCCTGTTGCCTCACTCTTTCCTCAAGAAATAATGGAACGGGCATATATTTCTGTTGCAAACCTGGGTTGCCTTGTGCTCTTTTTTCACAAAAAACTTTAGAAAACCGTAGTAGAAAGCGTAGTAAATTTCTTAAGAACTGCGTACTGCCTTAAGGAAATTTGACTCAAGAAAATTTCTTAGCCATTTCTTGTACGTCATTTTATATGGAGTTTTTGCTTTTCTTGAGAGCTGCATACAGGCCTTTAGGGGGGATGGATGGGAATGGCGAAACCCTTTCTAGAAAGCACTGCAAATAGTTCGAAGGGAACCCTTGAAATTCTTCTCTGTAACCACTTTAAAGGCTGTGACTTAAATCAGGCCTCATCAGTGGGCAGTAACGGATTACAGCTTCTTCTTTTTCTTCTTATTCGGCACTACAACTGTTTGTCGGTTTGGACCGATGCCAAAAAGCTTCAGTGTAAATGCACATTCATTCAAGCTTACTCAAAGGAATAAATCTGCGAGCTCTACCAAGATGCCTCTAAGGCCAAGCTGCTTTTATTCATCACAAGGAATAAGATTCCCAGATTCAACCTGGCTAACTTAAAGTATTTCGCTTTCGTATTTTTCTTTCTTTTTCCTCCATCGCTAAGTATGTATTTATTTAGGAGTCCTACCTTCAGCGGAGCTAAAAAAAGGAAAGGTACACAGAACACCGAGTAAAAGGTCTAGGGTCTACGTCCTAGCTTTAGGGCTACTTACTTAATTTGGGGGAAAGCCGTGAACACAAACTAGGTATGTATTTCCAAAGGTGGATGACACTGCTTTTACTATACGCACTACTTTTACTAAGTGCAGCAGTTTTTCAACTCATCTTTAAACCGAAAAGTCGATTTGCCCACCAGATTCGTCTAGTGTGTTTCAGCCGGAAGTACCCTTGCAATAAATTTTAGGCTCCGAACGAAGCAGGACAAGGCTTGCAACGAGGATATTCTTTGATAGACATGCACTTATTTAGCTCCGTAAGTATCCCCTCCACACATTCTGTTTCTCTCTGACAATATTATTCGCTTTCAAAACCATGCGGACGACATACTTATTATTGCCAGAGAGCAGTTCGAGAGTATCCTCTGTGACATTATTCAAAGAGGTTAAAGATTAAGGAATATATCTTGTGCCAAGTTAGAGATTATCATCAATCCAGCCAAAACCGCCATCAACTAGCAAAAAAAGCCCTGCCGGTTACGAGTGACGTAACCTAGGAGGAAGTCGTGGTCAGCGGTGCCTGCAAAGGGAAGTATCTGGGACCAATTCTAGACACCAAATTTCTATGGACGAAACATGTTAAAGACCACGAAAGCCTTGTGGTGTGGAAGGGTATGATAGAAAAGTCCTGGGAATGCAGCGCCAAGATCCTTAGAACATGTGGTAAGTATACCTGCAAGACAATGGAAATAAAGAGGACATATATACATAAGCTGGGGATATGGTTAAATGATCTTTGCCAGTTCTGCCACTCGAGCAGCGAGACACCACTAGTTACACACTCACTTGGAGGGTGATGCCGTCCGAAGAAGACGTTTGAGAAGTCTAGGCTCAATGTGGTCACAGATTGAGCACATTCACTCCCTACCCACGAAAGAGCGGTTGAAGTTTCTGAGCGATCTAGGTTTAGCAAAGGTATTGTGAAGAGTAGAGGATCCAATAGAGCCCTAGGTTGCGGAGCACAACTCCATTTTAATATATAAATATCTATCTATCCCCGCTATGGTAAAACAATGCAGGGTGTTTAGATGCTTTTAGTCCTCAAACTACGAATACTGGACAGAAATGATTTGCCTCGACTAGCAGCTTTTTTAACAGGACACTCAATTCTGAGTACTCATGCTGCAATTCTAGTGCTGACCGCTTACCGAAGAAACGATAGAGCATCTCATGTGAAACCGGTCAGCATTGGAAAGGACAAAAACGCGACTTCTAGGCAAACCATTTTTTTTTGCGGCTTAACAGATATAAGTGATATTAATCCATTGCAACTTTATAGATTCTTAAACTCCACGAGTTGGATCAAAGAGAAATAACCAGCATCTGCTGTTTTTTTGCTTATTTTTTTCTGTAACGTACAGCTTAAAAATATTCCCCAGCAAATTGGATAAAATCTGGTAGATGCAAATTGATGCCGCTCACCTTTGCAAGCAATCTTAAAACTGCACTAAATTGACGGAAAAGAGAATTAGAGAAAATGTACTCTGAAGGCAACGAAAAAAAGTGTGACGAAAATGCAGCAGCATATGAACGAACATATGTCCGCATATCTGTGTGTCTCAATGTGCGTACATAAGCATGTATGTATGTACATACGTGTGTGGTATATTTCAGACTGACTGACTGAGGAATTATTATTTCTTTTTCTAAAAGCCAACACACATTTTTAAATTTAAAATTTGCTGCTTTGTAAGGGATTCGGTAGGTAAAGAAGGAGATTGTGTACATATAAAAAACTTGTTGCAAATGAAAAAAATGTGTGTTGGTAAGATGAACACGAAGAATAAGGAGATGGAAAAGATAAGAATTAAAATAGAACATATTCTAACAAAAAAAGAAAAAAAAAATCATTTCAAATGAGTATACGATGGCAGCAAATATTGTGCACAGAAATATGCATTGAAAAAAAGAAAACATGAGTTCAATGGATAACAAAAAATGCAAGTTGTGAAAAAATGTAATACGTAAATCCGTCGAGAAATGGAAATTTTTGCTCATTTGCAACTTGACAAGCTTGCCACAATGTTGCACATGCTGCTACCGAATTTTCTATTGTTATCGTTGTTGCTGCTGTTGTACTTCTTCTAAGTAAAAGCTGTAACGCCGTAAGGATCGAAACCGTTTATGTCCAATGCACATACATGTACATATGAATGTATATAGGTAATGGTTACCTTAGTGATACTTTGAAGAACAAATACATATACATAAAACAAAAGCTTAGTATCGGTATGATTAATAATATATTTATAAAGACTATATCGCTCTCACCCGCTTCGCTGAGTGTATGAAATTTCTACGTGCTACATTAGGTGTAATTTATTTTAATTAAACTCAACATACTTTAAATTTTTTAAATATCTTCAAAATATTTTCATACCAAAACTACCTTAAACCTCTCTCTTGTGATATTTTTTCATACTTATGTACATGTAGTTTAGAAATGAAGCCATTTAAAAATCATTTCGATTGATACCCATATTGTAATAATTCATGGAAATGATTGAAAATTTTGAATCTTACTTTTTAAGCCGTTACTTCCTGTTGCTTAGAAATAAAGCCTTTTCAAAACTCTTCCGATTAAAACCTGGATTGTAATAACCCACTAAACTTATAATATAATTGTATTTGAATTTAGATTATAAACAGGTGGCAACCCTCTTCAAATACTTCAGAAAACTCTTCATGTTCAAGTTGAACATTTTTAATTTAAATTCGATTTTTAAAACAGGTGGCAACTCTCTTCGAAATATTTTCCTACTACAAACCTACATATTCCAATTAACGAATTCCTTTAATTCAAGAAGAATTTGATTTTTCAATTAGATGGCAACCCTCCTACATGTAGTTTTGAACTAAAACCCTTATAAAAAACCTTTCAGTTGATACCCATATTGTAGTAATTCAATTAAGTTAAATTAATTTAATTCTTAAACGGGTGGCAACGCTTGTAAAACACTTCAGTAATATTTTAAATGTTCAATCTTAGCAATCTTCCATTTGACACACCCATATATTCATTTTTCAGATAGCTTGCTAATAATTAATTTAAATTTGGCATGTCGAACAGGTGGCAACCCTTTCTAAAATATTTTAAAACTACAACTTTTTTAAGCCAGATGACACCCATCTTAGTATAATTTTCCATATCTTTAGTATAATTTTCAAATAAATAATTCCCTTAATTCAAGTCGAATTCCATTTTTTAAACAGGTGGCAATAAATAATTGATAATAAATCGATAACAAAAATCGGTAAAAATATCGATAACAAAATCGATAAAAATATCGATAACAAAACCGATAAAAATATCGACTATTATACCGATAAGTCCCGAGAATCCCGAAAATCTCTAAAATCCCAAAATAGTTCCCAGAATGAGTCTCTGTGTCTCTATCTGTCTATACCGTTCTCTTCATAATTACCTTTATTTTAATCTTTCTTCCTCTATCTTCGTCTTAATTTTTATCGCTATCCTCATCCTCATCTTTTTCTTTATATTTATCTTTGTTTTTACTTTTATGTTTATCATTTTCTTCATCTACATATGTACATATTCGCCTTCAATAAGAAGCTTAAATTATTTAAACATAGCCTTAAAATTTCGAAATCAATTTAATTGCTTTCTTTTTGATTTAATTTAGTGGCTGCATAAAAATATACCTATCGTCGAAGCAAACGTAGTTTTGTGGTTCGTGGCCTAACTATAAAGAAGTTAAAAGGCAAGTACTGCGAAAATACAATATTCAACATTTTTTTATAATACGATGAGGTTTGATCCTATACCTTATTTGTGCATATGCACATATGTACATATATAGCTAGGCATGATTTGGGTAAATATGAAACATTAAGCGAAAAAAAAACAATTCTTAGAAAGCTCATTCAAGCGCCGAGAAAAACACCACAGCGTTTGTGGTTTACCTGCGCACGCTTTTCTTCCTTTTCCTGTTCACACATAACTTCCGCTTGGAACTATCGCTTGGCATAAACGTATGAAAAAAATGTATATGAAAATGTGCAATTATTAGGGTTGTCAGTCCCAGATTGCCGGTTTTAATTTTTAATCGATTAGTTAATATGAATTATAATATATTTTCTTTTTTTTACCATAAATAGTCTGCTATATTTATCTACCTAAATATATAATACGCGAAGGCATTTTTTGCCCAGGATAAAAGATCTGCACCGTTCGCTCGATTTTCAAAAATGGGGTGTCAAATTAAATAGCTTGGCATGTAGATGTGCAAACCGGTTTTACTTTTTCTAAATGAGTTGCCACCTGATAAAAAATTGTATTTAAATAACTTAATAATCAATGCCATCAGGTCCACACCGTTCGCTCGATTTTCAACAATGAGGTATCAAATTAACGGGATTAACCTGTTGATGTGCGACAAGGTTTTATTTTTTCCAAAAGAAGATGCCACCTGATAAAAAATTTATTTCAAATGATTTAATAAGTTAAATCAATTATTACTATATGGGTATGAATTGAAATAGTTTAAGAAAGGCTTTATGTCATAACTTCATGTACAAGGGTTGCCACCTCAATATGAACTAAGGGAATTAGGCAATTGAAATGTGTATCCCCATAAATGTATGAAAGTGCTAAGAAATTGTGATATATGTAGTTTGAACATTAGCATTTTTTTTTAGGTTCTGAGAAGGGTTGCCAGCTGTGGAGAATGTTAAATTAAAATTATTTAATAAGCTAATTGAATTAATAGAAGATGTGAATCAATCAAAATGGGTTTGGAAACAATTTATTTCTGAAATCTATTTAGGAGACTTGCCACGTGGTTAAAATATCAAATTCAATAATCAATAGAGTTTTGTGTTACAGTATCTGACGGAAGAGGTTTAAAAAGACTTTTAAAGTGGGTTGCCACCTGTTTGGAAAGTCCGGCTTATTTAACAAATTAACTATTAAAATATGATTGTAAAACGAAAGAGCTTTAAAAAAAAAACTTTACTTTGAAAATATATTTTTATTAGGGCTACAGCCTCTATAGTAAAAAACTTCGGGAACTACTCCCAGAGGCCCCCCAGGAGAGCTTAAGCACCGAAGGCTCGATTGATGTTATGGTGGAAAAGTTTACATCAGCTTGTAGGAGTGCCATCGAAATCTCTTGCCCGCTGAGTAGGCCGGGGGGCAAAGTACGACCAAAATGGTGGACGGTGGAACTCTCTGAACTNGGGCTACAGCCTATTCGAAAAGTACTATCTTTACTATCTACATATCGTTGGTATAGTAAGAAAAATGCGCATCTCACATCGTCGCTGAAATGCAAAAAGCCACAACTAATTAAAATGTTTTATTGTATAAAACGATGTGGGCACTTATAATTCCATGAAATGCATCATAACCAATTAAAAAGTGAATTTTGGAGTTTTTTTTAGTTAGTTACGGCTTTTTGTATTTCAGCGACAATGTGAGTTACGCTCTTTCCATACTACACCAACAATATATTAAGTGTGGTCTATATAGTGCTCTTTTTTGAATCATGTGTTAAACATATTGATAGTGACAGCTCTTTTCTGCTGGAACTTTTGACAGAAAGTCAGTATCATATCTCCGCGGAACGAAATTTTTTTTAGCAGTACAGGATGATTTGATGGAATATTTATTAAGGTTTTTGATTAGGGTTTCCACCTGTTTAAAAAGTTAAATTCAATTTTGGCGTCTCAACGCCATGCGGGTTCACTAGTTTTCTTTATTTTCGTACAGAATTTTCTTTGAAGATTCGTAAAAAAAAACGTTACAGAAATTAGAAGCTATTTCGTTAAGATTTCGGGAACTTTGGTTTGCAGGTATGTGATTGAACGCACAAGTATTTCAAGATTTTTTTTTTTTTTAATAAGTTTTGCCTTTTGTAACACATAGATACGTGAAAAAAAATTTGGTTGTTTTTTTCAGATTTTGGTTGCTTATTTTTTTAACAAGTGGCAACTGTGCTTCTTCTGTGTTGCCCCATACATATGCACATATGAATAGATATGTATGTATGTATGTATGTTTGCCAACTCGTTTAATCGTGTTCTTTTGTGCGTTACCAGTTTACGCTTTTATGCATTTTTTGAAATGATTTTTCTTTACTTTGCCACTAAATTGGATTCGCCAACAATTTTTTGCTTGGCGTTACTGATTTTTTCTCCATATCGTTATGATTTTAACAATAACATATGTATTTACATATCTGTGTATGTGTGCATAAGATTTTTTTTTTATATATAGCTGCAATATTCGCTTGAGAGTATCGCATGTATGGCAAAGCTTGGACTAACACCTGCTAACGACAGCTTTGTAAAAGTGAATTCGCAGCTTTGTTGTTAGTGAGCTGGCATGCAATTCTTTTGGTATGTTGTTGTTGTGTGCATACATACATACTCAACAGGCGTTGAGTGCTCTACGTGCGCGATGAACAAGAAATCTGTTGAACACAGGTGTGGGTGGTAAAAAATGGCAGGAACTCGCTAGCTGAGGATAAACAAAAAAAAAAAAACAAATACTGAGAAAAATAGAAAATTCGAAAAAAGTTAAAATTAAATCTACTATTTTGAGATCCAATGGATATTTTTAATAATATTTTGTCAGAAATTTGATTAAAAAATTAAGTTGAGTTTTTAAAAATTTTCGAACTTTGTGCACAATTTCATTTTTCATATCATGCACATATTTTATAAGATAGAAAACGCTAAGACCGCCAGTATATAAAAAAACGAAATTCCTATAAAGTTCAGTAAAAAAAATTTATTTCTCGTATTGTTAATTCAACGGAAAAATTCATGAAATTAAGAAACACCAAAAAAAAATAACAAAAATTCCACAAAGTGACTTTGCAATTAGCATACACTCCCTTTTCCCGCTAAAAAAAAAAAAAAAATATTTGACTTTCTTATTACACTGTTTGATATCCTGTCATCCTTGTTAAAAGTCTAGCTCTTTTCCAGAATGCTTCTACAACGAAAACCTTTTTTGTATACCGTCAGTAATTAAATCGATACCTTGTTTTATTATTAGCTTATTTGCGTTTTTCTGCTGCCGGCGATCATCAACTTGATGCTGGCTTCTGTAAAACACCAAATAAATGTATGTATGTATGTATGTATGTATATCGTTAAGTAGGTTATATGGGTTCACCGACTTTCTTGCTGTGGCTAATAATTAAGTATTCAATTCATTAATTAGCTGCCAAGCACAAAACAATGCGAAAAGTTCAGAAAGTTAGAAGAAGGTAAGCAAAAAACGAAAATACAGCACAAAAACTTAGCAAATCTGCAATTTTAGTGGAGATTTTTGGGTTCGTTAAATATTAAAACACAGCTCATGGGAGTACTCACATTGTTGTTGTTGTACGTGCTATCGCAGCTCTTCGTTGGTTTTCTTAATGCAATATGTAGTTTATTTTTGCTGTTATTGTTATTATCATTTATTTTTGTTTTGGTTTTTGCGCATTAACCGAAAGTTTCCTTACCAACAGCAACAGAAAAACTCATACAATGTCAATGAAGAAATGCTGCGTGAAAACGGTTTGTTGGAGTGTGGGCGGGAGAAAATTGTTTGTTGGTTGTAGTGTGTGTGTGTTGAAGACAAATGTTGCCATATTCACAGTTTTAACTGCAAATTCTGGATTTTCTAAATTAGATACTTGCTAGGGGCCATTCAAGTATTGCGTAGGCAGAGTTTCAGTAATTTTTAACCGCTCCGCAATCTTTGTCAGCAAAAGTAAGTTAAGTTCTTACCCCTTCTCTCTCCTCCTTTGCTTGCGTAATCATTTTTTTCATGCGTCTTTATTTTTATTCACGGTCGGCAGTTATCAGTTTAAAAATGAAGAATTTATAGCCTAAAAAATTTAACGCACATCGGATAGTTGTTGAATTTGGGATCTATTGAGTTTTTCAGAAAAATCAGAAAAGTTAATAAATAAATATTGCTGACGTAATCATCATCCAGCAGCTAGACTCCGATATTTGCTATCGATAATTTTGACCACTGAAAATCTACAATAGAATAACAAGCGCCCCTAAGAATATGCAACATCTAAGTAGTTGGCCGCCATACTGCAAGATTTAGCGAATTACTAGACTGCGGATGTTTATGCAGAAAACGAAGCCTAAAAATATGCATCACTTAACTATAACCGAAATGTTGTAAACATTTAGGCCACACTGCTTTTCATTTAGAGAATTTTAGCGACGTAAATTTAGCGCAGCCATTGTCAGAATTCCACTGCTGACCCACCCTTGCCACTTGTCACCAAAAATTAGCAAACCCCCTAACCCTTTGTACAAATTAAAATTTTTGCAAAAGATCAGATTTGAATGCATCCCAGTGATATGGCTAAACAACCCTGTATTTTCCAAAAATCTCTTCGTTTTTGAAGGTTACAATCCTCTTTGTTGAAAATTAAGTTTGTTTGCAGTTTTTCGAAAAAAAAAATTTGTGGGCAACACTGGCGAAGACGTAAATTCGTCTATAAAATTAGTCGCAACACTGCAAAAAAGAAATATAAACTTTTTCGTTGCATATTTATAGGGTTTAATTTGCCCTGGTGTATAAACGCGTAACTTTGGTGCGTGTGCCTGTGTGGAACTTGTGACTTAACCGCCTTGGGGAATTTTTGGTATTTTAGTCTTTTCGCTAATACGTAGATATTTATACAAAAAGTCGAAGATATCAATGACTTTTTCGTTAGAACTTTCTGGGCGCTACATTAGAGGTGATCGGTCGATTTCTTTTCCACTTAGACAGGACACCATTTTTGTTAATATACTGTACTATACTATACCGCATTTAGGGCCAATTTCACAGAGACTACAGGTTTTCAGTACAATCAAATTCTTCAATCAAATTCTGAAGTAGGACGTTCGATCTTCCACTCACGTGTCGTTATCTTGCAGGCGCGAATGATTTTTTCATTCCATTAAATTAAGTCGACAAACGTGTTTTTTGTATATATTTGGCCACTATTTTTTAAATCCCATACATCTTCATTGTGTCTGCAGCGGGCTTCTAGAAATCCTTATGCTAAATTCCTATCGCTAGAAGTCTCTAAATGAATAACAAACGGGCCTAAAAATATGCAACACAAAAGCGGAAGAGGTTCAATATAAAACCTTTACCAATATAAATATGTTATCCTTCCCGAAAGGTGTTGTATATTTTTAGGCGCAAGGCTTATTATTGAGCGAACGGTTTCGCCCTCAAATACTTGTATAATGCTATTTACATAAAAATATGCCTTTCTGAATCAATTATCTAGGTATTCATTTGCTTACAAATACGCAAATACTACTTGCTGCATATGCAACTACTGACTAAATGTGTTTTCGATAATTCCTTGTATACTATTTATACGAGTATAATCTTACATATTTGTTATTTGTTGACGAAGAAATAAAATTTCATATTAAGCAAATCAATGGCTTTTGCCCGTTGCAACCTTTGCTGGACACCGATTTTCGTGGAAATATACATAGGGTGATTCAATAAGGCTACAGGTTTCTTTTATAAATAAAACACAACAAAACCCAACATCTGTTAAATGATATGCATCAATTGAGGAAAAAGTCGAATGTCGATTCTCGAATTTTTTGAATCGATTGCCGGATCGATTAATCGATCTTCGATTTTAAAATGGCATTTCTAATGTATACCCGTAGTTGCGTAGGTAACGTATACGCCCCGTAGCACTATACGAAGTCATCTAACACGATTACTCGCACGCCTTAACTTAAAAGCCATATTATTTAAAAGTAATTAAATATTGACGTTTAGAATTTTTGCACAGTATTCTGTATGCCCAAATATATTACTTTCGGTATGTATATAACAATTTTAAAATGAATTTGGAGTATGCCAATAAAAATTGTAAAAATGGAATTTTATGCCACGTTCAAATTGACTAATTAAACATGTTAAATGGGCTTGAAGTAGTTAAATGAACAAAACGTATTTATAAACAAGTTAAATGGTAGCATTTATTGAAACTTGTTCGCTAATCGAGCCAAAGATATCGAAATCTATGTATGTGTTCTTGTGAACATAACCAAGTATACGCATTTTTTCCAAACGCATTTGAAATTCGAATCAAGTTCACCCCATCGGCATATTGAAATATCACAAATTCATACATTTAAAAATGTGTTATACGCATTTCGCAAAAATTTTTCGCTTGCTTTTCATATCATACGAGCTGTCAATGGCAAATATGTTGCCCGCTTAACACGCAAAAAATGTCGCGAAAAATGCATCGGCAGCTGCTTTGCATTCTTCATAAACACTGAATGACATTTCTGTCAAAAATATTGCATTGCTTGGCAAGGGGTTTTCGACAGCTAAAAAATGCGAAATATTAAAAATAAACGGTTGATCAGCTCTACCATACGAAACAATGAAGAGCCAGCGAAATCAATGTAAAAAATACATAAATACATATCGCACACTATCTTCAAAAAAGACACAACTCAAAATTTGTAATTTTTGAAATTATGCGTTAAAAATGTACAATGAGCTTTTATTTACCTTTCTGCAAAAGCCGTAGCAAATTTTTGTTATAATTTGTTAAGAAAACCTAGGAGAAAATCTCCCTTGCCCATATGAGCAGAATAAGGTAGGAAATAGTTGTTCGCATTTTCTGAAAAACGTGTAAATTTTTAGTTGTTCCCCTTTTGAAAACGGTGTGCAGTATGTATGTATGTATGAAGCACTTCTAAATTCTGATTTATTTTTGATGCGTTCCGGATGAACGACATCAACTCTATTTCCAGAAAAAGGGCATCAACAGACCGTAACTGTACTGTAAAACGTATTTTTAAAGAATTAAGAAAATTATTAAAAAGGGAACAATCTGCTAGTCCGGTCGATATTTTATTTTTCGTCGAAAGTTGCTAGTTAGACCTTACATTCTAAAACAAACCCATAATTCGAAAGTTTCTATACTGCGAGTTTTCCTTGCAATAATTAGTTTGGATTATCGAAAGTTGGCTGTACCTATGCACTTTTAATTAAAAATCAGTATTTTTCCGTGTTTTTTTGGATAACCACATTCTATTAACGCGTATTCAAGCTCTCTCAAATTGAACTTACTAAAAAAATTTTAACCAAATGAAATAAAAAAAACGGTTCTTGTCAGAAGTGGGATTCGAACCCACGCCTACAGAGTAGACTGCGACCTGAACGCAGCGCCTTAGACCACTCGGCCATCCTGACACTTGCCGCCAGCAATCAAGAGTGCACACTTCTGAGCGTTGTGCTCGAGCAATGAGAATGCTTATCGCTTATTCTATACTCGCCTCTCGCTTTGAAAGTAAAATGTTTAAAAATAAAAAAAATCTAATCACAATATATAATTATAATGCGCAGCGCTTACGAACGGTCACTAATTATATATACTACACACGTACATACATACATACTTATGTATATGCAGTATGTATATGTACATAAGTATGTGCGTTGGAGAGCACTAGCCGACAAACTAGTCATACATGGTACATAGTAGTCATACATAGTGTGTACATACATACATAAGTATCTTGTAGAGAACGAAAAAACTTATGAACCAATCGACAGCACGTTAGCGGTGAGTACACGCGTACTGGCGCATACATTAGTATATATGTACATACCCTGTGGAAAAAATTATCAATTGATTAAAATAACCAACTTCAACTTAGATGTTTTGCGGGATTCCGATAGATAACTCACTTTTAATTAGCTATGACAAAACTATATGACAAAGCTTTAAGTTAGTTGTAAAGTCGTGCAGGAGTCATGCAGACGCTATCAGAAGTATTTTTTTCTTTGAAAGTTTCTATTTAAATATCCTCAAACAATAATTGGTTTCCATACACTTTTTTCTGCACTTCGCAGATTATTTTTCGTATTCAGGACAAATAAAAGAAAGCTCGAAGTTCTATATTATCATTTTGATGTTATGTCTTATCGAATTCAAACATGAAACCTCCTACAAAAGAACATTTAAACAAATAAGGAAATATGTATTAATATAATATAAAATAAGTAAATAAATAAAATTATAAAAAACTTGAGAAAATCTTTTTTATTGATAGTTTATGTCCAAAAGTAGTTACCAGTTAACCAGTTCTCACTAATTTTAGGCCATGGCCCTTAAAAAGTAGTTAGTTACGGCCAAAGGAAACAGTTAATAAATAGTTACCACTAGTCGACTGCAAGTTAGTTAATAGTTAGCTACCGACTAGTCCCATTTCCTGCAGGGTATGTATGTATGTATGTATATATATATATCTGACGTATGCGCAACAGAATCGTATGTAAATGAAGAAGCGAATAGATTAATAAAAGATAGGCGATAACAGTAAAATAGATATATAATTATGTACGTACATATTTAGTTACATATGTATGTCTGTACCCTAAGGTGGACCAAAAATGCATCGAAAAAGTTAAGTCGGAATTGTTCTTTACCGCAAAAATATACCCGTGTTTTTATTTGTTTTTGAATCACAATATATTTAGAGGTCTCTCAAAGCGCTCAAAGTTTTCCATGTATTTTATATGAAAAAAAAATGTATTAGAAATGGTATAGAATTCTTAAAAATTAATATTTTTCGAACAGAAAATCTGTTTATCTTCAGGAATTAACTAATAATAATACCCATTTAATTATTTAAGAATTTCTTTATAGTAACTATATTGTAAAGGTCCGCCAATACGCAATATGGTTAAATAAGCAATTGGATATTGTTATTGGAAGTCTCCTGAAGAGAAGCAGAGCTTTCCGATCGAAAAATATTAATGTTCAAGAACTGCATACCATTTCTATGAAAAGTTCTTTTTTTTTCATGTAAAATACATTTCTTTTTTCCATTTCTATGAAAAGTTGTTTTTTTTCATGTAAAATACATTTCTTTTTTCCATATATTGAGGGCAATCCTAGGGGGTGAGAGCATTAAAATTCCAACTTAACTTATTTTGGACCACCCTACTGTACATATGTTCATTAGGATGGCCCACTTTTTTTTTCCAGCCACCCGCAGAATTGAAGAATATCAAAAATATAATATTAATACCCGAAGGCACTTGTACCCAAGTCTCTCCGTTCGTACGCCTGTGTACAAAAGAGGTTGCCAAACTTCGCTCAGACCATGGCTCCCAAAAATTAGCCAAGAAATCTAAAAACCACAATTAGGAAGCTTTAAAATGCCATCTTTCAGCCAAAATACAGCCTGTCAAAAATCACTGAAAAATTTGTTTTTTTTTTTTCAAGGCATGAAAAACCGTTTCGTTTTACATAACCGAAACCAAAACCGTAACCGTTATCTTGACCTTTTCAAGCACAGAATTCAGTCGGTTTCCAGAAATTTATAAAAATCAGCAGCAGGTTGCTAGACCAAATTTTTTTTTTCTTCAGTACCATAACCATGCGGTTTCACAAAAAATGACTTGCACATGAAATTTGTTGACTAGTATGTGGATAGCCTTACTTTAAATTCTTATATTTTGTGATTTATGGCAACACTGATAAATGTGCTGCAATTTAAGGCGAATTTATACAAGGCGATAGCCAAGGTGTATTAAAAAAGGTGGTGTTGGGGCGACAGCTGAGTTTTTCGCCGTGGAGGCCATTACGTCAAAATGATGTGTTTGTTGTAACTCATACCAATGACAGTATGGACATCAGCGTATAATTTGTTAGTGTAATTTTTTACTTATATACGGTCAACACCACCTTGTTAAATACGCCTTGGCGATAGCAGTGCTTTCGCTGTCACTTCAATTGAAGTTTCTCGCTTCACTTTAGAAGCCTGCACTTCGTCACTTTATTTTA
This sequence comes from Rhagoletis zephyria, assembly GCF_001687245.7. NCBI lineage: Eukaryota > Metazoa > Arthropoda > Insecta > Diptera > Tephritidae > Rhagoletis > Rhagoletis zephyria. The sequence goes on from NW_016157463.1 coordinate 215,040, forward strand.
CTTCGGTTTACTTCCCTATCCACAAATTACATTTATCTCCAAAAGAAATAAGAATTTCTTTGAAGTAAATGAATTATTTAACCAAAATCAGCAATATTTTGCAAAAATTCTTTTTAAGCAGTAATTTTGGCATACTAAATTTTCGCAAAAAGCTACTAAAAAGATGCCTAAAAAATTAAATCTCCGATCTGGCATCGGTATTTGAAAGAAGTTATTTTGACTTTCATTTTCACATATATAGTTAAAAAACGCAGAGAAATGAAGTCTTTAGTAAATATTTCACGAAAATAACAATTATATTTAAGTTTTCATACATCTTCAATTTTACAGCAAAAAGCAAATATTTAAGTGAATCTGGTGATGACTTTATTTTTGTCAATCTTGTTTTAATTTTCTTATTACAAAACCGAAACCGGAAGGAAACCGAAACCGAAACAAGTTTCGAAGAGCGAAACCAAAACCGAAACCGAAACCGGAATGTTATTTTGAATCGGTTTCATTCCTTGGTTATAATAACTATAAAAATTGACTTGCTTCCTCTAGTACATCAATGTGTGCCGCCGGGGGTTTGAAGTTTTCCATATATATATTTTACATAGGGGAAATAAATTTTTTCGTCGAATATCTATAAATATATAAAATTGATTCTTCCCTAAGGAGAACGTATGGAAAATTTAAATGCTTCGGCGGTTTCCCTACTTTCGACGTTCTTTACTTCTTGTTTCTAATTTGTAGAGTATTTCTGGACCACCCTAATATACTTACATACATATGCCCTAAAAGTATTTAATTATTCACTTATATACATATATTAAGTTTTTCTTAGCTGCATACATACTTTTCAAAACAATGACCACATTCAAAAAAAAACTCTTGGTGTAGGCATGCATACAAAAATTTCTTACAAAATACTTTGATACTAGGAAAACTTTTTCTTTTATGAAGGCATTTTTGGATCAAGATTGCATTGGCAAAAATTTCATACTTTTGACATAAAATTTTGTAAGCTAAAATATTTATGACAACTGCATTCAATTCGCTGAATAAAGTCGCTTAGAGTTTTTCGTTTCTTTCATAAAAAAATAATTGAATGTCAGAAGTGGGATTCGAACCCACGCCTACAGAGTAGACTGCGACCTGAACGCAGCGCCTTAGACCACTCGGCCATCCTGACCATTGGCAACACTGGCAGCCGTAGGCCACTTCACAAGCAGTGCGTGTGAATATGCACTTGGTGAAAAGTAAACTGCGCTGGGTGATTGTGTGATTTAATACATAATAATGAAGCACATAAAGAATGTATGTACCAAGACGAAGGCGCTGGACTGTTCCTTTTTTTAATATATTTTCCCTAATTACTTGTATGCACCCAAATGAGAGTTGATTTTTTTGCATGGTGTTCAATTATGTTATTATACCATATGGCTCATCCCAAGTGAAATCTGGTTTGTCAGAGTTGGGGTAAATCAGCCATTTTAGAGGCAAAACCATAATTTTGCGCCATGTCATCACTTATTGACGTAGAGTACTACGTCCGACGTTTCGGTATGTATCATTTGCTTAAATGTTGCAATTGTAATTTTTAGAGCTTCACAAAAATGCTTATTGCACGAGAAGTAATGAAGCGATTTCAAAGAAAAAATCCCATATAACCTGATTTTTCGAGCTTTACGGCCAGTTAAATAAAAAGCAAAACAGCTACAAAATCAGAAAAGGAAACAAAGAGTATGTATGTGTATTTCATGTATTTCAACTATTGAATGACAGATGACGCAGGTCAAGGGAAATATCTGATCGCAGCTTATGTCTAATGTACATCACTCCCCATCAAAAAAAAAAAAAAAAAAAAATCGGTACTTTTTTTCCCCTGGAATTATAAAATCTTTTATATTTTAAGACGTCAACCAAAATATTTCGGAAAAATATTAAGATTTACGTGACCTAGACCGATTTGAAAATACCTCCAATAATGGAGTTTTCTATGAATAAAAATAGTCTCTTAAAGATGATGATGGCCTTAGCATTACTGGTAAGATAAGTTAGTGTTTATAGTGAAAACCCTACATATGTACATATTCCATAGTTATTAAACAATAATTGGATTCTCAATTACTTGGAAAAAATCAAAACATAATCCACTAATTTAAGAAAGAATTTCTCACAAGCATTTTTAACTTTCTTGCATTAAATAATTTAAGAATTTTCTTTAATTAAAAGTTTTTAACACAAGTGACCAGCGACTTTTCAAAGAGACAACTGTCAGCAAGCAGATAAGCAGGGTGTTGATAACGTACTCGTACAAATATGTATTGAACACTTTCAAAAGTAACTCATACGACAAGTAGGCTGAAAAAGAATCTCTCACATGACATATGTAGGTATGTATGTAAAATCTTAACAAATGTTTTGGTTATAGGAAAATTTAAACAGATAATATCGAAAATAAACAACGTATAATACAATTAAAGCAAAATTAATTATCAATATGTATTAACTAAAGCCAAACAAGAGCTTATGGCATGCAATTATGGAGAAATATTATCAAAAACGTCTATGCACTACATATATATAAAGGCAAAACTGCTTAAGTACAGCGTATTGTGTGCGTTATCGGATGAACAATTATTTTAATCACAACATCACTTTTGAATCATTATTATCGTTTGCAACTTTCACACGCTTCACCTACACTTCAAAATTGTATTGAACAAGTCCTGGATTTGGTGAAGATTCTGATTAAATAACTTCAAATATGTACATACCCAGGAAATAGTGAACTGAAGAAAATCATAGTAAATACATACATATCCATACGGACAGTGAAAATAATTACTAATTTCTGAACATTTTCTTACATCACACATACGACCTGTAGACCAGACCTTGGCAATTCTTCATTTACATTCACAATCTGCGCTAAAGTGGATGAGTTAGTAAAATAAGCAAGTAGATAATGACAAAAACAGCTGGTTAAGCAACAATTAATTTAACCACAGCAACAACAACAAAAACAAAAACAAAAACATGAACCTGTGGCACATGACTAAGCAGACATAATTGCAAATATACATAAATGAAAACTGAAGATACATAGTTGGCTATTGAGCATACCTACATTAGGGTGTTTCTTGTTTGACCTAAACATGTTTTTTGGAAAAAAGACTAAATTGAAGATGAACACAAATACGAAGATGATTACTAAGACGAACGCAAAGCGAAGACGACGACGGGTACGAAGATCAACAGAAAGACATGTCAGAAGACCGAGACGAATACGAATATGAATACGAAGGCAAAGATGAAGTTGAAGTCGAGTACGAATATGACTACAAATACGAAGACAAAGAGAGATATGATTACCATTACAATATGAATCGGATTACAATGGCAAATACCATTACAATTACTACTAATATTACAATGACAATTACCATTACCATTACCACTACTAACGGGTGATTTTTTTGAGGTTAGGATTTTCATGCATTAGTATTTGACAGATCACGTGGGATTTCAGACATGGTGTCAAAGAGAAAGATGCTCAGTATGCTTTGACATTTCATCATGAATAGACTTACTAACGAGCAACGCTTGCAAATCATTGAATTTTATTACCAAAATCAGTGTTCGGTTCGCTTTACGTCCGATTTATGGTCTACATAATCGACCAAGTGAGCAAACAATTAATGCGATTGTGACCAAGTTTCGCACTCAGTTTACTTTATTGGACATTAAACCAACCACACGAATGCGTACAGTGCGTACAGAAGAGAATATTGCGTCTGTTTCTGAGAGTGTTGCTGAAGACCGTGAAATGTCGATTCGTCGCCGTTCGCAGCAATTGGGTTTGCGAAACACATTTCGAACCGAACACTGATTTTGGTAATAAAATTCAATGATTTGCAAGCGTTGCTCGTTAGTAAGTCTATTCATGATGAAATGTCAAAGCATACTGAGCATCTTTCTCTTTGACACCATGTCTGAAATCCCACGTGATCTGTCAAATACTAATGCATGAAAATCCTAACCTCAAAAAAATCACCCGTTATTACAATATAGAATAAAAAAGGATAGGGGAAATTTCTTTAGAATTGAAAAAAATTAAAATTTCTTGGATTCCCAAGGACTAATAGGTAATTGTTTAAGCTTATAAAGTTAGAAGGACGAAGTTCGAGGATGTTATCGAGTTTATATAAGTCCTTAATATATAATTTTTTCAAAAAGAAATATTGCGAAATTTCAAGAATAAAATTTTAAAAAGACATTTTTAATACTTACCGGTCCTTCTGCACCAAAAACTTGAATCTGTTTAAATTCTACAGAATTTCCACTTTAGTTTGATACCCGTACTTATTCTCTAAGCACATTTCTCTGAATTTTTTAAATCATTTTTAATTACTGACGTCAGAGTGAAAAACTAAAAAAGCAATCCCGGAATTTTTGGGACCTTATAAAGGCCGGGATCCATATATATGTACATACGTATATGTAAGATTGCCAGCTGTTTAAAAAGTCAAATTCAAATTGATTTACCACTTTGCAGAATATGTCGCACACTGTCAGAGGGAAGAGCTTCCAGAAGGTTTTAGTTTTAAAAACCTTTGGACGGTGTTGCCACCTGTTTGAAGAGTCAAATTTAATATAATGCATCACCTAATGAAATATGTAGCAAACTATCAGACGAAAATGATTTGAGAAAGGTTTATATTGAAAGTACTTTTTGAGAGGGCTGCCATTTTTTCTGAAATGTTTTGTTATATCTTACGTATGTTATATGAAATATTTAAATATATGCAAGTGTCCAATGAAAGAGTTTTAAGAAATCTTTATTTTGTTTGAACATTTATTGAAAAAAAAAAATCAATCAAAATCGGTTTGGAAAGTTTTAATTTATAAATCATAAATAAAAGTGTTGCCATCTGTTTAAAGAGGGAAATTCAATTTACATAATTTATCAGTTAATTGAGGTATGCATCACAATCTTAAACGAAAAAGATTAAAAGAGATTTTAGTTTGAAAATTCTTAAGAAGAGGGTTGCCACTTATTTGAAAAGTCATAACTAGTTAAATTATACACAAGTTACTTTATGAAATATTAACACTCGTATGAGCGCCAAAAGAAAGTGTTTTGTAAAATTTTTATTTTAACAATATTTTTTATTAGGGTTGCCACCTATTCGAAAAGTGTTACCTAACTAACTATGTACATATATATACGTATGTATGAACATACTCGCATATCATAAAATACGCTTAGGCATTATTTGTGAAGGTCACCAGACCTGCACCGTTTTTGAAGAGGGTTGCCACCTGTTAGATTAAAATCAAATTAATTGAAATATGTATCACAATATTGGTATCCGACGAATTATGGGTATTTTACGAAGTTCTTTGCGAGTTGACGCGACAACTTTTCGAAAGTTGAAATCTAAGAAGCACCTTAGCCCACATACTGCATGTGTGCATATTTTACATATTACTATGTATGTATGTACATTAGACTGCATCACTCCCCATCCAAAAAAAAGCGGTACTGTTTTTCCATTGGAATTATAAAATCTATTATATTTTAAGACGTCCGCCAAAATATTTCGAAAAAATATTAAGATTTTAGTGAGCTGGACCGATTTTAAAATACCTCCAAAAATGGAGATTTTTTTGAATAAAAATAGTTTCTTAAAGATTTTTTTTTGAAAAAATCCCCTCAAATGACAAAACGGTTTAAGCCAAAAAAATTTGCATAAAAATATTTAAAAAAAAAATAAAAAAAAAATTTGAACGGAATCGTAATAATAAGATTTTTGATGCTGTTTTTAATTTTTTCAAAGATTGGTATAAGAAAAACTTGAATAACTGAACCTTAACTCTCCCGATTTAGACTTGTGAGGTATTATTGGAAAGGTATTTGCTCACCCTTTTTATCTCTTTGCTAATAAACTCATTCAAAGGATGAAAAAGAAAGGTAGGATGAACGGACGTCATTCAATGTTGAATTAAGATGTGTTGGTATTTGAAAAAAAAAAAATATTGGGACACGAATGACTTTTTTTGCACATAAATAAAAATAGTGAAAAATACCTTTCTACCGAGATCCCATAAGTCTAAATCAGAATAGTTTTGGCGCAGTTATTTAAGTTTTTCGTGAATCAATCTTTAAAAAAAGTAAAAAAACAGCATCAAAAATCTCATTAAAACGGTTCCGTTGAAGAGATTTTTAAATATTTTTATGCAGATTTTTTAAACCTAATCTGTTTTGTCATCTGAGGGGACTTTTTTTAAAAAGTTCTTTAAGAAACTATTTTTATTCATAAAAAACTCCATTTTTGGAGGATTTTTCAAATCGGTCCAGCTCGCTCAAATCTTAATATTTTTCCGAAATATTTTGGTGGACGTCTTAAAGTATAATAAATTTTGTAACCCCAGCGGAAAACCCGCAACTTTTTTTGGTGATGCAGTCTAATGTACATATATGCATGTATGTACATATATGCATGTAGATTAACTCATACCTATATATGCATGTATATCATTTGTTATTGCTAGCTGCTCAACTTGAATGACATTACCACATTGTATGGTTAAGAGCTGTTATGAAAGTCTGCTCTGTTTTTGCCTTTATTACTGTAATTGTGGTCAAGTACTTAGTTGTTGTTATATGTAGATACATGATCGAAAATTCATGGAAATACATATACATATGCATAGTACGTATCATACATACATACATATGCCATACAGAGTCTATATGCCGAAAATCCCAATAAAAAGTGTGTTGTGGCATGTGAAAGCCTTCCACACATATGTTTGGTAAAACTGTGGTTATGCCTTTGCATTTGACATTTGAAGATTGCAACAGTTTTTGAGACGACCTAAATACACACTATATTTTCCAATATCTGGTAAAATTTGTCGGTAAAATGTTAACTATGATGCTGCAGCTTTCTAGGTCGGCATGGCATGGTCAAACCACACGTACATAGAGCAAACCAAAGTGAGTCCATATACATCACACATATGTATGTATTTATGTATTTTCATTATGTATGTATATGCAAGTGTGTGTGCATGCACGTTTAATGGCCGAAAAGTGTTATTAAATGTAACATACTTGTGTGTGTGTGTGCGTGTGTGTACAAATGTGGTAGGAAGGCTCATTTATGGTTACACAAATTTGTTTTGGTTTTTTATCAAAGTATATATTTGCTTATTTATTGTCTGCCCTTGGTATTTTTAGCAGCTAATAAGCATGGCCGAACCAACAAGAATTGTGTAGGCAATCAACGGTATTGAATTATGTATGGATTTATTTGTATTTACCGAAAATAAAGTAAATTTCGATTGCCCAGGTAAAGTTTGCATAGTCAAAATCAAAAATTAAAATTATCTATCGGTTATGAGCGCAAAACATAACTTTGCACTATATAAATATATATGAGAAGGTAAAGTTTGAGTTTTCTGTTTAAAATCGTTTATTTTATTATCAACCGACTTCCAAAAAAAGGAGGAGGTTATCTGTTCGTAGGAATATATTTTTTTTAATTAAATTAAAGAAATATTAAAAAAAAATTAAAAAAAAATTTAGAACTGAATCGTATTGATGACATTTTTGATACTGTTTTTTAACTTTTTTCAAAGATTGGTATAGGAAAAACTTGAATAACTGAACCTAAACTCCTCCGATTTAGACCTAAGAGGTGTTAAACTCATTCTAAGGATGAAAGAGAAAGGTAGGATGAACGAGCGGCATTCAAAGTTGAATTAAGATGTGTTGGTATTTGGAAAAAAAATTGGTACACGAATGACTTTTTTTGCCAGAAATAAAAACAGTGTGAAAATACCTTTCTACTGAGATCCCATAAGTCTAAATCAGAATAGTTTTGGCCCAGTTATTCAAGATTTTCGTAAACCAATCTTTGAAAAAAGTAAAAAACAGCATCAAATCTCATTCTTACGATTCCGTTGAAAAGATTTTTAAATATTTTTATGCAGATTTTTTAAGCTTAATCTAATTTATCATATGAGGGGAGTTTTTAAAAAAGTTCTTTAAGAAACTATTTTTATTCATAAAAAACTTCATTTTGGAGGTATTTTCAAATCGGTCCAGCTCGCTTAAATCTTGATATTTTTCCGAAATATTTTTGGACGCCTTAAAATATTATAAAAATTGTAATCCCGGCGGAAAAACCGCAACTTTTTTGGTGATACAGTCTAATGTACATATATCTAACACTATATATGGTGATCGTTGTCGATGATTGGAAAAAATGGTCATACGATATCATACGTACTATATACGCATGTAGTATAAATAAACTGAAATAATCTTTCATTCAAATGCATGTCCTCAAAAAGTGCTTTACGAAAGTTTACAATAACAACACACAACTGAGCGCTATTTAATAAGGAAAAACGGCATATTCTGCCTCACTTTAATGCACAATTAAAGCAGGCTTTGAAATGTATAGTGCAAGTTACCATAGCTCTCCCCTACCAGCTTCTTTCCAACCCATTTATTGAAGATTCTGGCTATATGTCGCTCTGCCTGCCTAACGCTGCAACTGTAGTTATGGATTTTGTTGTTTTGCAGCTGCTTGTATGCAATAGATACGCCTACACATGCACCTACATACATAGCACATATACTCGTATGACAACACCACAATGCATTCAACAACACCAGCCACAATGACGGAGGCGTATAGCTTGAAAATACAATCCAACTCCCTCATATTTGTTGGTCAATTACAGTGGCCCATAATAAAATACGAGCATCTTTTGTCCAAAAGTGGGTAGCTATTTGCGATTAGCTAAGGGTTGCCAGACCTAAAATGCCGAAAGGGGTACAGATAAAAACAAATTGGGGAACTTGGGGTACAAAAGGGAAAGGAAAAGGGGTATTTTTCGGGGGACAGATAAAACTAAATGCATTCAATAAAAAATTAATTTATTCGCTTATGGAACAACAAAACAAAGTTACACTGCCGATCAAAACTGAGTGCATGATGATTTTATTTTAAATATTTACAGTGGTTTTCAAGTAAATTTTCTTTGTTATATTTCATAAAAATATTTTTGATGCTATAGCCAAAACCACAAAATTAATTCAAACTCTCAAACTTAATACAAACTCTAGAAAAATGCAACAAATTTCCATACAAATTTTAGACGTTTTCATCTGAGTTTTTGGATATGCTAGCGTGGCTAAAAACCGCATTGATCTTTGATACTATTTTACTGATAGTTTTTTTCGGAACAAAGCTGAATTTGAAGAAAATGCGCAAGAAAGTTTGAAAAAAATAAAAATAAAAAAAATCAATGTCAGTTTTTATAAATTGCAATTCTTATATGAAAAATGCGCTATTTAAAACTTGCACTAATTTTACAAAAATTTCATGAGGCATGTAACTGCATATTCAAGAATTCAGATTAAAAAGTTAAAAATTTTGATGGAAATTTGTTAAATTTTTCTAAATTTTTTATTAAGATTGCAAGTTCGATTAATGAATGTATGTATATGGTTTTGTTTAAAGCCTGAAAAGCATTTGTATAAAAAAATAACAAAATAATTAACTTGAAAAACATGTTGAAATCGCCATTCACTCAGTTTTGATCGCCAGTGTTGGTACATATATGTACATATGAATATAATTTGGCCCTAAATATGGCATAAGAATATTTTCAAATAAAAATTATACTTTTCGTTCAACTTTGATTCAACTAATAGTCTGTGAAACTTGAAGAAGACAAACACGCTTTAAGTGAAAAGTGAACGATTTCGGGCAAAAATAAGGCATCTACGCAATCTCCCGTAGCAAGGGGGTACAAAAAGTCAAAATGGGGTATGTCGGTATGTCCCACCCAATGGGGTACGTTTGGCAACTCTAGACTAGCTGTGCTATACATACATACATACTGCTTGAGGATTCGAAGCGATAATGACAAAGGCTATACCCAACAACAATAAGATTCGTTTGAAGTACTTACTGCAGGTGGCATCTGTACATGAAGATATGTACATAGGTGCAACAGGACAGCCAACTTGATGCATGTATATACATGCAGATATGTACGAATGAATCAATGCAGGGGTAAATAAGAAACTTATGCTACCCAATGGCTTAACACGTGTTCACATGAGTAATGGTTGGCAACATTCATGCTCGTACACACTTACATACATATGTATGTTTGTATGAAGATAGTTGAGCAACTTTTATTTAAGGAACAATCGTTTCCTTCCTCAATGTACAGATGTAAAAACAAGGAAGTGCTTTTGAAATTTTACAGTGACAATTGAAGCTTAATAGCGTTAGGAAATAGTTATTTGAGAATTTTTAGTAAAAAAGTTTTTAAATCGAAAAAGATAAGTTTTTACTTGTCAGCTATTTGAAGATTATTTATTTGATATTTTCCATATTTTATAATAGAGAAAATCAAAATCTTAATGAGCATACATACTAAATAAGTGGCAGTGAGTAACTTTATTTCGATATTCCACAAGATACGGTTGGTGGGTGTTGTTATGTAAGAGGTAATTCTCTTTCTCTCTGTTACTCAATAAATATGTAGTTTTAAGAAGTAGCTTGTAAGAATATTGCAGTAAAATAAATAGGCAGTCGTAAACCGATTGTGTGTTTCTGAATTTCATTTGGCTTTTTTTGAAATACATTTGGTCTTTTCTGAAATACATTTGAGTTTTTCTGAAATTCATTTGGCCTTTTCTGAAATACATTTTGTTTTTTTCTGAAATACATTTTGTTTTTTTATGAATTTCGTTTGGCCTTTTCTGAAATACATTTGGCCTTTTCTGAAATACATTTTGTTTTTTTCTGAAATACATTTGTGTTTTTTTTTTGAATTTCATTTGGCTTTTTCTGAAATACATTTGGCCTTTTCTGAAATACATTTGAGTTTTTCTGAAATACATTTGCCCTTTTCTACAATACATTTGAGTTTTTCTGAAATTCATTTGGCCTTTTCTGAAATTCATTTGACCTTTTCTGAAATACATTTGTGTTTTTTCTGAAATACTGTAGGAAAAGGTGTAGATCTTAGCTGCCGAATTTAGAACTAGTTTGAAACTATCGAAAAAGAGAGGCAGTGTGAAGCTTCTTTACTTTACACAGATATGTGTTTGGCGGCTTTTTCGTTCAAACACGTTTTTATTCTGCACTTCGCAGATGCTTTTTCATAGCTTGGTATTACAAAACCAAAATTTGTGTTAACATTTTAACATCTTGCGACCGTCTGGAATCTAATCAATAACAGCAGGCACCTATGCAAACGCAGCTACAGCCAAAGGTATGTAAATGTACATTTCTTACAATCATTCAAACAAATTTAAGTTAAAATTGAAAATATATTTATTTCAAAATCACTTAAAATCGCACATACACGAAAGAACCAAAAATATTGAAAAGTCGTGATACTTTTTTCTTTCGTCTGTCGATTTTAGAACTGTTTCGGAACTATAGAATTTAGGACTAGTTCGGAACCATCGAAAAAGCGATGCAGCGGTGGGCGATTGACATTTCCTAGGACATAGCCATGTTAAATTCGCCAGTTGTTGCTTGCATGCAATAGAGATTTATGGCAAACTAGTACTGGATCTAAATATACTAGAAGCGCACTAGTTCAGAACTAGAGACTTTCCCCACAGGGGTAGTACATACTTACATATGTACTTATATATGCACATAAAAAATACTCATAGTAAGCAGTGCACCTACACTTGTTGCTGTTGATGCCCAACCATAAACCTATCCAGCTCAATGTAAGGTGTTTTAGTAGGTATCAAATTTGTGTTATTTACAGCTGCTACTTTTCAAGCTTTGTAAGTAGTTGTTTCTGCCCTTAAATCTTTAAAGCTGCTCTCGTATGGAGTTTCCTGTTGCATCTTATTGCCTATTCTTTGCTTATGGCAGCGGCTTTGAACGTAGAAAATATTTGTAAATGGTGTGTATGTACATAACTACGAGTGCCACCCACCGTGTAGATATGTGTTGAGCTTTGGCCGAGTGTTTGTCTGCGTAGGCATTAAGCTCCTCCTACTTATTGATGACTGTGGTTAAGGATTTGATGAGTTTTCAGCTCAAAGTAAAAATGCGTAACGCATGTGCTTTTCAAAAATGAGGAGAAATCTACCTAGGATACTACGCATCAATGACCAAAGCAAATAATTAATAACGGTGCGTCCATTGAAATGGATATTGATTGTTTTTGCTTTTGCCACAAATGGGATCTCAGGTAAGTATGTACATGCACATCTATGTATCTGTGTATGTGTGCATGAGTATTTATGTATTCCCGACCTGAATCATTAAAGGTTTTTTGCTGTTTAACGAGAAAAATATATTTTTAGCATAACGTTTGTATATGTAAGTATATGTATGTATACGCAACTATACTTATTTAACTCGTGTACATATGTATGTATCTATCAAGGTTAAAAGCGATTTAAAATACATACTTAATATCCTTTTTTTCTACCTGCTCTTCAATTTTCCATTTCAATTTTAAATCTTCCGCTTTCACACATACAAATGTATTGAGTATATAGGTATGTTTTAAGGGATTTTGAAATTGTATGGTCCAAAAATGGTACAATGCATTCAATTGAAAGTAATTCCGTTAGCTAGCTAAGATCTTTTCCCATTTTTCTAGCACTGCATGGATTCTAAGCCAATAAACTGCTGGTATTTGGGGACCCAGAAATTATCAAACTAATTCTCGATACCTTATAGTTAAGTGAGGCATTGGTTGGTTGGTTGCGGTGATACAATGATACTTTGTTATACGGTTGCCTTCTATGTCTCTATGACCGGGAAGCCTGACCAGAGAGACGGATATTTACTGAGACGCCGTGTTGCAACACTTTCTGTTTAATAACAATTTTGTGATATTTTATATAAGTGGCAACTCTATTATGTACGGGTTAAAGCCTTTTCAATCGCCTCTTGCTTTATAACCATATTATAATCTCGCTCACGTTTGCCTGGCTATCAGGCTATCTGTATAACAACAAAATACACTACTAAAAATTATTTTTAACGAGATAACCTGATAACCAGGCAAGCGTGGACAACCACAATATTACTACTGTATATAATATTTTACTCCACTTACGTATCCATATATAAAACTAATTTTCATATTCTACAAAAGTGACACCCCTATCAAAGAATATATAGCACACCATCTTCAAAAGAGACATAACTCAATATTTCGAATTTTTGAGATTATGCACCAAACATGTAAGCAGAGCTTGTATTTATCTTTCAGCAAAAGCTTGAGCCAATTTTTGTCATAAGTCTTCCTTGCTCATATGAGCAAAATGTGGTAAGAAATAGTTTTTCGCATTTTCTGACGAACGTATAATTTTGAGTTTTGTCATGAAAAAAAAAATGTATCCAAGCCGGTACAGCCATTAAGGAATTTAGTGATAAAAAATATACAGAAAAATCAATGAAATCTTGAAGTTGTGACGTCTTAAGGCCAAACCACGCGGTTGCTCCATTTTTACAGTCACAGAGTGTTGTTGTCTAGATTTTTTTTTCTCACGAATGAGTTCAGAACAATAATAAAATTTTCAAACGACAGCACTTTGTAACTGTCAAAATGTACACTAAAACAATTTCATTAAAGAGTTCCAAGGCAAAGCTCGAGTCGAGGTGACAGTTGTTTACAAGACAAACAAATTAAATTTTTTGATATGAATAACAATGACAATAGCGAAAATGTGGCAACATCACGTAATGCACGCGGTTGAGCAATGAAACAAACCCAAAAAAAAAGAAAAAGCATATGTATGTAAGTATAATGCGTGAGCATGAATTCGTGGATGAGTAGCTGACTGGCTGACAGGCAGCAGAAGCCGAATGTCATTCGACATTTTGATGTTATTACGATGACATTAATGCGTTAAATGGGATTACGTGCCCTCAAACATAAAACGAAGGCAGATGAAAAATTTGCAAAAAGTCATAAAAACGAATCGATGAAGAAAAAATCAGAAAAAAATTTAATAAAAATGAAAGGCAATAAAGCGTGAGTGGCAAAAAAAAATTAGCAAGAAATATGCATGCAAAATTTATGTTCAAAAGAAAGAGAGAGGGGGAGAGTCACATAGAGAGGAGTGCGGGAACAAACGAACACTTACAAACGTATGCATGTGTGTGTGTAAATATAAGTACGCAGTTATGCAAGGTCATGTAAAAGTAAAAGCCCTCGAGCAGCAGTCGCCATGTTGGCGAAAAAAAGGAAAAATTAAAGAATTGCATATACATACTATATGTATATATGTGGCTGAAAATATAAAAAAAAAACTTATGCACATACACACAAAAGGATTATACTTATACCACTTAAATGTAAATAAAATATTCGTCACGTTATCGTCATATCACTCACGCCGTAAAACAACACTGGCAGCAATACTAAAAACAGCAGCAACCTTATATGTATAAACATACATACATATGAGCAGCTTAGTGGCAGAACAAATTTTGTTTCAGTAGACTGTAGTGGAAATTATTTGCGGGATGTGTACAGTTGGAGGGAGTAGATGATATGTATGCAGGCTATGGGTGCACAGAGAGAAATTATTATCTAAAACAGTGATGGGCATACCTAAATACTTTCGTATTTCAAGTACCAGTTTGGGTACTAAATACACCAATACTCAGTATTTAGAGATGTCTAAATATTCAAAACACTTTCACTAAAGTACCAAGGTGGCTAAATACTTTCAAACTAAATACATTTGGATTTAGGAAAAATTTAAAAAAAATAACACCTTACCTTACTTTACTATAACTAACTTCACCTCGCCACAAATCAACTCATCCTACCACACCTAAACTGAACTCACCACAACTGAATTCATCACACTTGCTCTCAGCATACCCCACCCAAACTCACCACACCTCAATTTGAGAAATTTTTCGGTATTTTAGAGACTATCGGGACTTGATCAGGATTTTTAAGATTGTTTCGGGATTCTCTTGGCTATTTTGGGATTCTCAAAACTATTTCGTAATTATCGGTACTATATCGGAATTAGAGTCGCTATATCTATAGACATATTTAGCAATATATTTTTCGATATATTTATCGACATATTTATGGATATTTATCGATATGCTATGTAGTTTCGAAAAACCCGAAATAGTCCCTAAAATCTTGAAGTTCTCCAGGCAACCTCGAAAAGAACTCCAAAAATTCTAGAAACCTCGAAGTAGTCTCGAAATAGTCCAGAGAATCCCGAAAATCCTGAAATAGTTCTGCAAATCCCGAAGTAGTGCCGAAAACTCCGCATAAGTCTCGGAAATCCCAACACAGTCCCGAAAGTACTAAAAACCCGATGTAGTCTCGAAAATCTCGAAATAGTGCCGAGAATCCAGAAATCCCGTTAGTTCTAAAAATCTCGAAGCAGTCTCGAAATTTCTGAGAAAGTCCCAAAAATGCCGAAGTGGCCCCAAAATTATCGAAATAGTCTCTAAAATCTCGGTATAGTTTCGAAAATCCTAGGCATCCCAAAGCAGTCTCGAAAATTCTGAAATATATAGTCCAGAAAATCCGGAAAGTCTTTATTTTTATTCTGGGTAAATAAACAACAAGTATTCAGTATTTAGTGAAGCCATAAATTCAAAGTATTTTGGACCCTTATCCACTGCATCGCTATGAGGTTCATTTGGGTTTAGGATCACGAAGTGCTCGCAGATAAAGAAAGTCTGGATGCTGGCCTGACCTCGTGTGGTATACTGCGGGATAGTTGGCTGTTTAGTCAGCTCAGCGAGCGCTGGGCCGAGATCTCTGAAATGCAATGTGGCTAAAACCTGCTGACAATGTGTATACCGCAGGAGGTTCATGGAGCTCTTGAGACTAACTATTGCTATAGGTGTAAGTTCTAACTGGTCATTACGCGATAGGTAAGCCTGAGGTAAGGTTGAAAATCACTAGGGTCAAGGCACCAGCTGCACATGGCGAATGATGTCGTGCTCTGCCTTTGAGAGCCTAAGGTTTAATTAAGCAATAAGAAGATAAAGATAAAGATATCTTCTAATATTTGCCCTATTTTATTACGTAATTTTCGCTCTGTGTATGAATAAGTGCACGAACAGCAGCAACAGTCTGTAGTTATTTTCCCCTCAATAAAATTGGCTGCGCTCGCTTTCGTCGTCAATTGGCTTTTTGTTTAACAAATTGAGGGTGGGGGGGTTAATGATGGCTGCCTGTTGAATTTGGATGAGTTAAACGTTTTTCCACTTTCACCGCATATAGTATTTACGTTTGTATTGTTCCTCAGCGCAATTCCAATCGCATTGAGTAATCGAAACGAAAGCGCTTAATGCATTGATATCCGCAAGATAAATGAAAAGATGAGAAAAAGCAGTCGGGAAAATTGTATTGAGTGGTAATCGAGAGATGGACACTTATCCAGCGATAAGTCGTATCAATATACATAGGTATGTATAATAGCATGGATATTTATATAAAACACATGTACATTTACGAAAAGTATAAACTAAAATTGTTTACCATATTCATATCGTCGACAGTTTATTGTAAATAAATATCCGCTAATAGATAAGCCAATCGGTCCGATTGGCAAAAGAGCCGCAAGATTTAGCGTCAGGGACGCTACTTGTTAGTGTGGTGTGAGAAAAATGGTGGAATCCTTGACCAAAATGACGTGTACTCACGCCCTTCTATCCGATCATTGCAGACTCGGGTGTTGTTGAGGTGATGACGGCTAATTCAAACCCACTGCGGAGTTTCAAAGCAACCGTTGACTGCTCACCGGGGAATCGTAACTACTCGGATCATAATAGCAGACAAGCAACTGTGCCGGCTAGTATTGCGAACCACAATGTGGAAAAAATCATTGCCAAGCACAAATTAATATCCAGAGCCTAAGTCTTAAGTGATTTCAAGTTACTTTTTTTAATTGAAAGATAATAAAATTTCACGTAGAACTATTACCGTCAATTTTCAAAATAAGATTTACTTATTAATTCGTTTATGTTGAAAAATGGGGAAAAATAACTCAAAATATCTGCAATTATATATTTAAAAAATTATTCCCATACATTTATTAAATTTGCTTTAAATGTTATTTTTTGAAATTGATAGTTTAATCGCTCAAAGGCAAGAGTATTGTATGATATCAAGAAGGAGGAAATTACACTTTGTAGAGAAAGAAATTGTCGAAACTAGTATTCGCCCAGCGGTTGAAATTCAATCAGTAAAATTAAGGAGAGTCGAGGTGCGTTACGGTGAGTTGAGCTGAGTCGAGTTGAGTTTATGTAAGGTGAAGTGAAGTGAGTTCAGGTGAGGTGAGTTTAGATGAGTTAAGTTGAGTTGAGATGAGATGAAATAACATTGGATGTGATGAGACGAGCTCAGGTGAGTGAAGTGAAATGAGATGAATTGATTTGAGATGAAATGGGATGAGTTGGGCTGAGATGAGTTAAGGTGAGCTGAGATGAGTTAAGGTGAGCTGAGGTGAAATGCGTTAAACAAGAGAACAGAATAAAACATAACACGCCATAATATAAAAACCATAACAGAACATAACATAACTTAAGAACATAACCTATCATACTAAACATAACATAATTCATTCCTCAGTTTCATCATTTTTGCCTCTGTCACTTTTCCTATATCTATCTGTGTCTTTATCGTTTTTTATCTTTATTGGTATCTTTAGGTTTATATATTTTTATCTTGACTTTTATACTGATCTTTATCTTCATTCTTTTTTTCATCAAGTATTAAAGTTTACCTTCATCCAGGGCCGTACCGAGGAGTTTTTTTGAGTTTTGTACCACGATTGTTTATTAGGAATAATTAAAAAAGCAACAAAGTCTAAGCGGTAGAAGTTATAGCAGCACATCTCCTCATCAGACTTCTTTTTCTAGACTTCAGCAGGGATCGAACCTGCGAATTCGATGTTCAAAGTCAGAAGCGTTAACCACTGAGCTATGTACATCCCGTAAACTCTTGTTGCTAATTCATTTTCCCTATTCAATCAGCTACTATCAAGTGCAGCTGATTTTGCCGTTATTTAAACTCGACAGTGTGGTTGTTGTTGTCAATTCTATACATCTATTTGCTTATTTGCTTTATTGTATAGTTACAGGCAGGCCCTTCCTAAACTATGTAACTATGTACCTGTCAATGTTATTGTGGCTTATTAACATTTTATTTTTAATATTTTTATTGAGCTTTGTACCACGATTGTTTATTAGGAAAAATTGAAAACGTCTTTTTTTCTTTTTCCAATAAAACGCAATGTTTTTGTCTTAAACAAAAATGTTGTTCGCGGGGATGCATGGCGTATGAGTAACCAGATATCTCGTTCATATTTCACAAAAAAAAAAAAGGGTTTAACTTGACCATCCATTATAGAAAAGTGATTGCCGTGCAGCTTCCCACTGCAATTATAGATAATTTCCTTTTCTACAAATTGATATTTTTGCCATTGAGCGATTAAACTGTCAATTTCCAAAAATAAAATACATAGTTGTTATGAATAATTTTTAATATACTTTATTGTAGACATTCGGGCGTACTTTCAAGTATTTACTAAAAATTAAACGTGAAAATTTGGTTCTTTAATTTAACTACCTTTCATTCAAAGAAAGTAACTTGAAATCGGTTCAGACTTGGGCTCTCAAAATCAATTTGTCCCTGTTCATGGGTTTTGCCCCACTCTTGGCCGTCTGAAGGGGGCATTTGCGACCAATGTCATTAGGCAGCAGAAAGCCACGGTTTTATTGATGTCAGCTCCTGGGGAGGCGCTTTAGCAGGAGGGGCTGAGGTCTTGTTCAATGGTACCTTGTAAAGAAGAAATCAACAACATAAGCCAAAGGGACATTGTCCAACCTGTGCAGATTAGCCAGGGAAAGGAGCTTCGACTTTGACCTACTACAGCAACCCTCGTACAATGGAAGTTCTGTCAGAGGGTTGAGCGGATCATATGGGCTTCTGGACAGGCAGGAATTGCTAAATCTCTTAATTCTAGATTTTTTGGTATTATTACATCCCTATATATTACGTCGGTATCAATATCGATTCCATTATTTAGTTCCAAACATGAAGTCATGACACCTTTTATGCTGAAAACAAAAAAAAAATCCAAATAATGATAATGGCAAATTTTCACCAAGTTGAAGTATTCTGGCACATAAAGACATACAAGCATGTATACACATGTACAAACATGCATGTGCATATGAACATAAAAATGTGCAGCTTCTAAATAAAAGCATTTAAAAACGGATAAAAAATTCAAAGCCAAAAATCGAAAAATGTAAAATAAAAAAAAAAAAAAACATGTATAAGTAATAAAAGCGCATAACATAAAAATTGTTTTAACGATTATTTGAAATTTTGTTGACTCTAACACATTTTACTACAGTGGCTGTGTTAACTCGACATACACATGAGGCACTTGTTGGTTGTAGTTGTTGGCGTCAATGCCTGCTGAAATTTTTATCCAGCTTTTGCGATTGTTCATTTTCTTTAAATTTTTATAACTGTTGCATTTTCGCGTTGGTTTTAATGGGTTTAACGCGTATGTACGTATTAATGCTATGTACCTATGTAAAGACGCGCATTTTTTGATAAACGAAATTGATTACGTACGAAAAATATAAAAATAATATATAAATACATCGGTGAGAAATGCATTCAATTCTATCCATTCGTTTTTGAATGATGCGCGTACATACAGACAGACGAAAATTCGAAAAAAGTTTTATTTGGCTTCTGTTGCTCCAATAAAGACCCCCCCCCCCCCCCCCCATATTTCTTTCTCGTTAAAATCCAGATTGTACAGACGGGCAGTGAAGATGGCACAATGCCGAAACCGGTTTACCTCCAAACCAAATTGGACAAGCGATGACGGAAAATCGTTTTACAATAATCTATATTAGACTCTTCGTCTTCGTATTCGTCTACATATTCGTCTTAGTCTTCATAGGCGTATTCGTTTTGGTCCTCGTCCTCGTATTAATTTCCATCTTCGTCGTTTTATTCGTCTTCGTCTTTGTTTAGTCTTTGCCTTTGTTAGCATATTCGTACTTGTCTCCATATTCAGCTTCGTTTTGGTCTGCGTATTCGTATTAATGTTCCTTCTTCTTCTTCTTCTTCTCCTTCACCCAAAAACTCGACTCTTTTCTTTTCAAATTTGCACCAGCTGTTCATTACGACTGCAGATAGGTCCTTCGTGATCCTTCCATTTGCTTCGTGGGCGCTTTAGCTCTCGTTGTCCATCCAAGAAAGCTGAGTTGAATGATCTTTTTACTGAAATTTCATAAGCCTTGCGTACATTATGCCCAAGCCAGCGCCATAGATCTTGCGTGCACTTGTTTTCTAAAAAAAACCCAAGCCATCTTATCTTTGTCGGCATCAGCATGTTTCTAAGCCACACCAAAATACGGGCGAGAGGGAATATTTGTAGATCGAAATTATTATTCGCGAAATAAGGGCTCTGTTTTCAATTGCCTCCAAATCCCAAAGTAGCACCTGTTGGAAGCGTTACCCTTCGGTTGAACTCAAAGTCCTTCCCTACTTCAAACTTTTAATTACCAACAGTGATGGGTGTACCAATATGCGAGAATATATCGACGCCTGAGTGGAGCAACGCCCTAACTCACTATAACGGTTACTCCCACCTCGATGGGCGCAAGTCTATCATTGTTGGTTTTTCTATGAAAACCTGTTTTTTTTGTTTTGGAAACAACAATAATTCACAAAGGTGAAAGTTATAGCTGCTTTTCCGGAGATCCCTACATCTTCTCAACAGACGTAGTTACCGGGATTTGAACCGACATTTGTGGAGTACAAAGCTTACCCAGTCCACTGAAATCACTTCGCCATGTAAACTGTTGTTGTTTTTATATATTTAATATTAAAATAGTTGCAAATCAGATGCGTTTTTTTCACGTTGGAGCTCTATTGTATATTGCCCTCTATTTTGCCATTCCGAAATTCATATAGAATATGTATGTACATACCTACATATGCATATGTATGTACATTAGAGTGGTCCACAAAAATTTTTCCGAGATAGGGTTAGGGGCACCTACCCAAAATTTTTCGTCTTGCCGAAAGAGGTGCTGATACCAAACTTTACGTTTCTAAGTATAAATGCTCATCATACTCATATTAATCAAATAGTAGGTTAAGCAGCCTAAGAACATTTCAAATTTAAATTATCTAAAAATATATAACAAGCTTCAGTTGTCATGGCAACAGTAGTTTTTATAAAAATTACTAATATTTTTTCTAAGGTCATTGAGCACCCTATATTGGTTACAGTAGAAAATTGAAAGTTGGTCTAGACATTACAAATATCAAACGGAAAAGAACTAAGGGAATGCCTCGTTTTCTAAGATGACATTTTTTCCCCCATACAAAAATTGGACCACTCTAATGTACATATTTAATATTAAGATATATTTATATGAATTTGTTGTGTTTGCTTGTTTTTTACAGTTCAATAATTCAGTTAATTGCGTGGTATGCATGAACACATAAAACCCTGTGGGACAAACTAAAGGAAGGACAAGTTCTTCTGCGTTTTCAAAGCCATGATTGTTATGGGACTGCGATTTAATTCTTCATCGACCAAATGGTTAAAACTTACCCACACTAATTCACGCACAACGTATTTCGCTATGTCTCTTAGGTAAATTCTGTAAGTTATTTAAAGTATCCAAAAGATCGATTGCATTTTGAATGCCCATAACATCGACAAATGTAAGCCATGTGAATAAAGGGCAACATAAAAATTCAGTTCAGAGGTTTTCCTGCAGGGTGTTCATACTCATCAGCTTTTAAATACCCTGCGGGAAATGTATATAACTGTTAGTTAATTTGAAGTTGATTAGAAAGGAACTAAAGCTTACTATTATCTGCATATTTTCTTAGAGAAAAGCTAACTATTTATGTTTCTATGGCGATAGCCGTGAAATAGGCTGCATTAGTTGTAGTCAAGGGTGGGTACTCCTCCGCATTTGATGTCAACTAAACTGTAACTAGCTACTTTTGGACCTAAAATAATAATTAGAAAAATAACTTTTTTACGTTTTTATTTATTTACTTTATTTTATTACATTTCATATTTGTTTACTCATTCTGCTGTATTCGAAATCCTTCAGACATAACCTTAAAATTATAATATAAGACTTCGATCTTCCTTTTATTTGTCTTCACAGTTCGAAAAAGTATTTGTGAAGTGCAGAAGGGAAGTGTATTCAAAGTAGGTAGGTGCACTACTCCTGTATTACCGTTCAACTAGTTTTCAGTTAGCTTTTTGTAGCTAACTACAAGTTATATATTTTACAGAAATTCCGCGAAACAGCCAGCTACAAGTTGGTTATTTTTATCAATTCATAATTTTTTTCTGCAGGATATTTACATACGCAGATGTATATATAAATACACATCCATATTTACGCAGGTATGTGTGTGCATGAATTGCTGTTCCTACGTTTGACGAGATTCTTTTTAAAAGGTGATGCCGCATACTATTGAACAACTTTCAAAGAGCAAAAAGAAATCACTGTATAAAATAAATTTAATTGTGATACTCGTACACATACATAGTGTATCCATATCTACATATTGTCGTTTAAAGTGCGAAATCGCATATAGTAGTGGTTCTGCGAAACCGCGCAACTCAGATTTGTGCAAAAAATGAAATTAGCTCAACGAAAATTCCTGACATCAAACCTTATACCAATCACGCCAAACTATTGATATTTTAATATAAAAGATACAATTAATTAGGGATAAAAGAGAGAACAGTCTTGGAATAAGATAGGTTTTACTCTTTTCTGTCAAATTTGGACAAGCTCACATACGAGATTTTCCATTATCTAGATATGCGGTTTTGTACTTTCAACGACGATATGCATATTTATATATAGATGCACGGTTGCTGAAAAGATAATTTAAAGTATGGAATGCACCTCAGCATGCGAGGATACATATGTAATTATGTAAAGGCAAAATTTAATTAAGGCCTTTTAATATTTGTGTATATACTTATCAGATCGCACACTTAGAAAGTGAGCTAACTCAAAATTGAGAAAGGGGAAATTAATAATTTATGCAAAAAAATCGCCATAATTATTGTTTTTTATTTGAGTTGACCGCATTTTAGATGTAGGTGTGCGATATGTACTTATTTACTTACTCAGACGTTTCAATAATTGAAGATATAATTAGCAAATATTGCTATCTCAAAAGAAAAGTGTTGATACATATGAGAGTATGTGTGTTGCTTCTATAACTGAAGGCATTAATTTAAAGCTTTGTAATGCAATGAGATTAATAGAAATATTTCTCAAATTCCAAGAGATTAGCTCGATTTGATATAACGGGTGATTTTTTAAGAGCTTGATACCTTTTTGTTTAAAAAAAACGCATAAAATTTGCAAAATCTCATCGGTTCTTTATTTGAAACGTTAGATTGGTCCATGACATTTACTTTTTGAAGATAATTTCATTTAAATGTTGACCGCGGCTGCGTCTTAGGTGGTCCATTCGGAAAGTCCAATTTTGGGCAACTTTTTCGAGCATTTCGGCCGGAATAGCCCGAATTTCTTCGGAAATGTTGTCTTCCAAAGCTGGAATAGTTGCTGGCTTATTTCTGTAGACTTTAGACTTGACGTAGCCCCACAAAAAATNCAAAACAAAAATTTGATTTTGGAAAAGCGATGCATGTGACCGTATCACAAAAATAAGATCTAGATAAGTATTCTTTTTGGATCCACAAGACGAACTGGATTTTCATCAATACAACTCCAAATTATATTTTTACATTGCTTTTTTAAAATTTGCAATTTTTAACACTTCAACAGTTTTTTTCTCAAAAACTGGACATGCTAGAAACACTTTGTAAATACACTTCAAATCAACATCAAAAAATCTATAAGATGAGGTCGACTCCGTATTTGATATAAAATACGACAACTTTTTGTTCAATCGTGTTTTTTACAGAAACTAAAGTGCATCTAGGTCTTTTTTTATGCGGATTTGATTTTATGCGGTTTTTCAAACAATTTTATCGCTCTAGAGATTTTGTTTTTTTGTCAGTTGTTATTGCTTTTTCTCAGTGTGTAAGAGTCAATGCTTCCGATAGTTAATCTGACTTTGTATCCTTACATAATTCATGTATTTATTGTAGGGAACAGTTGCAACTTTTATTAAAAAAATCACTCTTTAACAGTTATTTTTTGACTTTTATTTAATTACTCCCTAAATAACAATTATTTATGATTTTTATGTTTTAATCCAAAATAACAATTATTTTTGATTTTACCTAACTAATCTGTAAATAATAGTTATTTTTTATTTTTTTATTATATGTCATAAATAACGGTTATCGTAGTAAACTTCGCTAAATCGCTGGCAATTTTATGCATAAAAAAGACCTAAGTGTACATCGGTGGTTAATAGTCTATAGTTCTTATTAGCATGGCAAGTGAGTTTACTTTCAATGAATTTTAGCTTTTCCTTTGACTTGTGATGAGTGTGTTCAAGTTTCTATCGAGATTACGAAATAAAGCCACTGAACTACGGAAGATTTTCTACTCATATTAGAAGCGTTTTCAGTGGAGCTATGTAAGTGTGAACTGATATTAAGGCCTTTTTTCCGCCCCTCTGATATTTCATGCAAAACTTGCAATATTCAACAACCAACTATCGAGCAACATGCTAAATCATTCCATGTAAAATTGAAATTGTTGCTTTTGGTCAACGGGAAACGTGAAGTGTGTACAGTGACAGCAAAAAATTGTCCACTCATTTAACTGTCTGTCAATAGCTGTTTATTAGAATGGTTTCGTACAAACATACACATAACTTTGCTCTAGTTACATACATACAAGCAAACATATGCATACATACATGCAAAAATTTAACACGTTCAGTGCCTCAGCACATTGAGAAAGTAAAGTTCACTGTCAGTTAGTCGAAATTTTGCTCAAATAATGCACTTAGTTGTTTTTGGTGCGGTAAGTATTCGTAGTACTTAATTATATGTGGCTTTTATTGTTGCCAAATGTGCGCTTGCAAGCATGCATCTACTTCGCGTATACATATGTACATACATATACATATGTAAATATATGTAGATATGTATGTAAATGCATCCACAGCAAAATGTGGGTACACCACATTTCCACATTTCCACATTTTTGTTGGCTGCAGCTGACGACGACAAAACAAATAAGCCGAGACGAAAATTGTCGGTTGCTGTTGTAATTGCTGCTTGGTTCTAGCTGTTTTACCGTTATTATTGCTGTCTTTTTTGCCTTGTATGGCGTTGCATTGGTAACGGTGCAACTGTGCGTACAAATGCATTTCATCACCCTCAACTACTAGTTGTGTCCGTCTGTCAGCCTGTTTCTCTGAACAGCGGTTTACTCTTTGTGTAGCTGACAGTAGCAGGCTCATTGGATACCATATTGCAATATGTTAGCTACGTTTAAATGCCGCCAATAGCGTGTACTTGGAAAAAATTTCGGCCAGGATAAAAAGTTGCCATTCTGTTCAGAAAAATATTTTAATCAAAATAAGAAAGTGTTTTATCTCTCAATTTGAAAGAAAATATTTTAAATTAACTAAAATCTATCGACAATTACCGCAACGCTGCTTTTATCACTGAGCACAAATGAAACAATTTAGAAAAGGTCCAGAAGTGGTCATAATTTGTTGAAAACTTAACTCTTGTAAGAATTACTAATGGTTATTTCAAAACTGAACCGGTTACGGTTAACAAAATATGGGGTTTCAGTACCGATTACCAATTTTGGGAAAAGCGGATTGATCCCGCCTGCTTCTTATTATGGTTATTTCAAAAATGAAATCGGTTTTTATACCGGTTACCCGTTTCGAAAAATCCGAATTCTTAGTACCGGTTACCAATTTCATATAAGTGGAGTGATCCCGCCCCTTTATTCATTAACAAAAAATTTAATATTTTGCGTTAAGATTGTTAACGATATTTTTTAGAGTAGATCTTGATATATCTGCTAGTTTCAGTTTTCTTGGCATAAGATTTATTCATGAGTATGAAATTAATTTCATATACCTTCATACCAAGTTCCACTAATCTACAAACACTTTCGAAGATATACAGCAGTATAAAAATTTCAATTTGTATGGGATTTGCCACGCCCACTTGAAATATCGAAATTATTTTTAGGTGTTTTAGTTGTGCTTAATTTAGGACGCAACTGATAAATATTTACATATAAATATAAGGGTGCCTGCTAAAATGTTAACATCGAAGTTTTTTTTATGGGAAACCACTTCATTTCGTTCCATGTACAAAATTAAGACATCTAAGAAAATTTCAAAATATCTAAATAATTTTTAGGGACACTTCAACAAATTGGATCTATTTTGTTGTTATTTGAAAAATTACAAAAAAAAATGTTTCTTGAGCTCAGAAAGTCTATATTAACTCTCCCCTATACTAAATTTCTCATTGGTTTTCAAGATAATTATTTGTAAGCCAGTGTTATTTGAAACTTACGAAAATTAAAAAAAAAATATGCATATCTCCTGAAAAAACCGTAAACCAATGACAGTTTTCGGGATACATAAATTTTTTTCTAATGTTTTTCCGGCAATTTTTTATAAAGTTTTCAACCTTTTAATCAGATTTTTCAGAATTTTTTTGAGTAAGTTCTGATTTTGGCATTGATTTTTGACAATTTTTTTTTAAAGGTTTTTTGCATTTTTTCCGTGTAAAGTATTTTGGAATTTTTTTTTTTGTATGGAAGAGACTGCGTGAACAAAATTACCAAAAAGACATGTTAATTCCTAGCTACTTAGAACTCGTACTTTATTATAATAAAATTGATTGGACTACAAATCTGCATACTCATAAAAATTTAGAAGTTGAAAATAAGCTAAATTTTTATGAGTTTTACACAAAGTTTAGGAATTTTAAAGTTTTTGTTGTAGAATGAACCATATTTTTATAAAAAATTGGCGCGAAAAATATTAGAAAAAAAATTGTTGCATATATTGAGAAAAATTTGCTGTGCCAATATTTTTTGCCGGCAGTGTATATCTTTTTGTTTATGAAATACTAATATAAGTAATAGCCAGATTCACGAAAGCAATTTAAGTGAAAAACGATTTTTTTTATTTGAAATTATTGCGGAAAATGACAGAAAAATATAATCTTTCACTTAAAATGCTTTCGTGTAATCAGCAGTAAGTACTTTTTAGTTAATTCAGAATAAAATAAAATGAGTGATAGTATTCTAATAAGGCCTGTTTTGGATTAATTTTGTCAAAGTATCGTCGATTTGTAGATATTTGCCATGCAAGAAGAACTAGTTTGTCCTGTTTTGTGGCCCGACAGGTGGCGTTGGAATCGTATTATCTATAGAAACCGCATTTACAGTTTGATTTCAATCAAATGTTTCTTCATAAATAGCTCATATGCACAAGTTTTCCATTCACTGTCAGCCTTTCCAATGAGTATATAGCATACTCACATGTACATGGATCGTTTTCGCTCCCTTTGCACATCCAGCATCCAGCCCACACAAGGCCTCAACCTCATTCATTTACCGACGCTGCATACATTTTGCGTCGACTTTCTGTTCATTTCGAGTTTATTACGCGGTCATGCAGCGATTTGCCGCCATGGTGAAAACCAAAAGATGCGAGTTGCATAAACGAGTTGGCAAACAGCCCAGGCCACGCCAGGCCACTCAGTTAGACAGTCAATCAACCACGCAGTCAGTTAGCTGGGGTTCCGTTCAGGCAAAACCAAGCATTGGCAACAACATCCGCCGCCAGCAGCCACCAAATGCACCATGTGTTATTGTTTGGTTAAATTAACCATTTTGTGCTGATGCGCACCAAAATTCGCACATTCAGTTGCAACAAAAAGCAGAGCATTGTGCGCGATTTAGTAGGAAAATTGCCTGTAAATAAATGTAGTTTTCGATCATACATACATACCTACATATGCATGTACATATGCACATATGTAGCTACTTGTGTGAGCGTGTTTAATTAAAAATTTGTTGTTGCTACATATTTGCCAATACAATTGATCGATTCACGTGAATTGGTTAGCTATTTAGTCGTAGATTGAACGGTTAAATGGAAATTGAAGCCAAAAATGAGTTTCATTTACAAACAAATTAATATAGTGGTATGTATGCACGTAGCTTGATTTCAAAGAAAAAGTTAAAGTTCATGGAAATTATTTATAGTAAAACCATTGCCGGAAATATCGGATGCCAAGTGGCCGTGATATTTATTAGGCATTTTTCTACATGATAATTTCAATATTATTAATACATTTATAACTACACATATATGTATGTATAAACATATTGCACAAGAAGTTTAAACAACAACAAATTACGTTCGGACTTATTTTAGATGCTGAAAAGTCTCAGAATTTTGAGTTGCAACCCTCATTATAAACCCAAAAAGAGTCAGAAAAGAGCATATTTCGCTTCCTAGAAGGGCACGCCGATACGACTTCCAGTTAGGAGTTATATTAAGGGCCGTTTGCACCATGTCTAGTTAATTCTAACTCCCAGTTAAACATCTTTATCGACGTTATCGACACCCATCATATAACATGTGATCGATAAAGCAGTGGATGTGCTTAACTAAAGGATGTACCTCCAGATAGCGTTAACTAGACATGGTGCAAACGGCCCTAAGAGTCTAAAATATGACGCTTTTCGGAGTCTTTAAAACGAGTTTTCCTTATAATTCTGATTATTAATAAACTTCTTAAATACTTCTGAGTGAACTGAAATTGCGACTCTTAGAGTGCTATCAGTTGACTGTCTAAAACAACGGAAGCATTGTCTGGAGGATGCATCAGACTAGACCGCGCACACTTTGAATTGCCGTCAAATTATAACTTAAGAAAGTTTTATTACATGTCAGTTGAGAAGTGCATGTGCAAACATTTTATATATTCAATAAAGGAAATTTTTTCACATGCAGCATACCTTCGCCTCCGTCTTCATCTTCATCTTCTACTTAATCGGAATCTTGATATTTGTCTGTATTTTTATATATATATATATGTGTCTTTGTATATGTCTGGGAAGCCAGACAAGAAGGATTTAGCGCAATTCCGTTTTGAATTTATGTATATATGTCAGAATATATAGTTGCTTTATTTTTGTAAACGCGTGATTTTGCCTGCTTGAAAGATGCCTAGAAATTCCACTTGGAAGAGGCTTTCCAAACGTAGAGACCGAGTTCCGCTTCTACATCACAGTCCATCTTCGATCCGTCGGTGTAGAGAGAGCCATTTCTTTTAGATCTCAAACTTTTCTCTTCTGTTGCAACGTAGTATGCTATACAGTTAAATTTGCTATCCAAACCGACTCCAAGATAAAAGGAAGTCAGATCAGATTTTTCTTGGCTCAAACTCAGTTATAGCATCCAAAAATTCGGCTGCTTACTAATACACTCGCAGGCTTGCCGGACCAGAAATAAAACTGAGGCCTTAGTGGTAGACACACCTCTAACCTAGCGGCCGTCAATGTAAATGCGCAATATATTTGTTGTTGCCTTTCAAATTGCAATTTTGTCAAAGAGATAAACTTTCTGACCTTGTCCGAATATTTGTGCGAGTAAGTAATATGAAATTTAATTAAAATCACAATTTTTGAGAAGTTTAAAGGTCAACACATTTCGGAATTAAAAATGCATGGAGATATGATTGAACTCAATCTCATAATTACATATTCATGATTACTGAATATTTACGATTAAATTCTCACATTCACATGTGTCAGTTCGAGGAAAAATGAAACTCAAGCAGCGTCAGAATTACATAAAAAGGATTCGATGTAAGTTCGACACTTATAAGTTATTAATTAAATATACATACGTACATGCATATCACGTGCGTGTTTTACTTGTACATGAAGTGGGTATTTACATGTGAATATTCGTGTACTTAATCAGCTCATTCGTTATGAAAAGTAAAATCGAAAATTAAAGAAAAACAATAAAATAAAAACTATTAACCAGCTACTTACTGGAAGCTTTGCATTGCCGTGTGAACAAAAGCTTTTGGATTAATAAAAAAAAAAATCGGCTGAGTATAAATTTAAAAATATGTAAAAGAGAGACAAAAAAAAAACAACAACGAGATAAAAATCATGTTTACACACAACAATCGGGGTTTATGTGAAAATCGATAATAACATTACACAGAAGTTGATGTGGACATTAAATTCATTGTCGAAAAATAAACTCTGCGCATGGCAGTGGTTTATGCATATATGTATTTTAGTACACATACATATAGTACACATAAAATAGCCCTTTAAGGCCGATGGGTAAAAAGGCATACTCTATTAATTTGTCGTTTTATTGAAAATCCAATTGAAGGCACAATCGTTGCCTTTATGCACTTAAATATGCTACTGCAAATAAAAGGCTTACACAGTTCATAAATTCATACCCGTTTCGTACCCGTTTATTACCAAGCTTTGCCAATTACCTCTCTCCTTTACGAGGTTGCTCTACAGAGGTCCTTCTGCATTTGATCATTCCGTTGCGTTCGTTGGTGCCCTGGTTTTCGTTGTCTACCCATGGGCACCGAGTCGAAGGATCTTTGCTCCGGAACGTCTTCTTGGATGGATGCCCAATCCATGACAGCGCAATCGTGGATATTTTATGCGTTTTACCACATCCATGAGTTATATTATTTGGCCTTTGTGACACAAGAGGGCGATTCTTCAACACACATTCCTCCACCACATCCTCAGCAGCATTACACAATGATAGGTGAAGCAAAAACAAAATAGATATACCGTTAAATAATAACGAATAGTTTGACAATTAATGACCAAATATTCGATACGGCCATACATTCACATACACACTTACTATTATATAATAAAATAACACACATATTGCATTTTTTTTAATATAAATCGCAAATACCACCAAATATTGTTAAATACGAAATTCTGATTGAAATCGATTTCCAAGTATATATTTATTCGTGTGAAATTTGCATAAAAATGAAAATACAACAAGTTTAAGTATGCAGCAACACGCAGGACAGTTAAAATTCATGCGTAGTAATGTTTCGTAAGTAAGTAAATACTCGCAGATAAATATTTTATGTTTTTTTGCTTTTACTTAGTACATATTTACATTTTTTAATCCATTGAACATTTTATGTCGCGTATACGACAGGTGTAACCCCATAAACTGGAAGTGACGCGGCTTTAAATGATAATTCAAGTTAAACTCAATTTTATTATTTGCTTATATATGTACATGCGCATGCACATATATTCAGGTACTTACATACATACATACATATCGCCGATGTTTTTGCAAAACGGCCCATGGACCAATTGCCAAACCGCCTACCTCACGATACTCAAATTTTGCACGAGAGCGACAAAATAGGTTTTATTTGTAGGCATTGACTTGCCTTTTTCTCCAGATATTATTTTACAAAATCTGTAGTTTTGACAACGATTTTACGATTTTTATGCATAAGTCTCGCTGCCTGAAATTCAGGGTTACCAAATCTCATCTTTGCCACAACGGCCATTTACAGATCTATTCTGCTCTGGTAATAAAAGTTTTGTAACCGGTAAATTAAGTTACCGTAAAATTTTAAATCCTTTTCGAATTTTATGTACTCTTCTAAGCGATAAATTTTATTACCATCTCAGAAGCTGGTAACAAAGTATTGCCCCGTGAAATATGCAATGCCAGAATTTCCACACTTCTTCATAGCTGAATTGCTGAATATTTTAACTGCATTACCAACGTAACTAGAATCGCGGTGAAAAGAACATTTTTTGGTAATAAAATTTTCCGGTTACAAAATCTTTGGTAGCGTGCACAAGTTTTTTTTTTTGGGTCAGAAAAGTCTTGGTGCTAACTTTCCTCAATTTATTAAGTCAATGGTCTGCAGGTCAAAAATTAAACAACTCAACTAAAGTTGAGCTTATCTCTGCAAAATAAATTGAGTTAAATTTGATTCGGTTTGTGGCAGGAAAACCGATTTCGGTTACGGATTAAGGGGATGGATTCTGAATATCGCGAAACTTGTTCATTCTCAATCTGTATATTAATAGGTTAACATAAATTTTGTCTCCATTTCTTTGGCGATCTTACAACACCAATAACACAATTTGAAAAGTTATTTTTCTGTAGGTGAGGAGAGTTTTTATGGTTTAAAATTTGGTTAATTTTCAACAAAATTTTCGCCAAGATCGGCATTTAAAAATTTCCGTATTTATGTATAGTTCTTATTGCAACATGTTTTCGCATTTTGTTTTACTTTTTATTTAAAATTAAACTTTGTAATAACGATAAATGTATGTAAATAAAAAGGTAAGATATTTTATTGAAATAAGTTCAGTCATAAAAAATCTAGTCAGCGACAGCCATTAAGTTATTGAAATTTATCGAACCATCGAAGTTTTAAGTTATCGACATTCATCGAATTATTAACGTATCGAGTTATTCAAATTGATCAATGTTTTATTGAGTTTATAGGCTTAGTTTTCGAAATTTACGGATAGTTATCGAGCTATCGAGTAGTTTGAACTTATCGAGATGTCGATATTTATTTCTTTACTGAAATTTGTTGATTTATCGAATCGAAGTTTTTTAAATTTTCAAAATATGTAAAGTTAGCGAAATCTTAAGGTTATGTTCATCGTTTATCGAATGATCACTGCTTATTGAAATGTGTCGATAGCTTTCGAAAAATATGGAGGTATCATAGTTAACCGAGTTATCGAAGTTTATAGAGGTATCAAAGTTTATCGAGTTATCGATTTATATCGAGATATATAGATTTTTAAGTCATCGAATTTTATCGTGCTCTCGAAATGCGTAGTTATCGAAATTTATAGAAATTAGTCGGGTTATGAAATTTTATTAAGTCATCGGGTTTTATTGTTTTTAAAATTCATTGAATTATTGATATGTATCAAATAATCGAAATTCATCCACAAACTGCAATGTATCGGGTCCAATTCCAGGTACTGCCAAAGTCCTCCAAAGACCTTCAAAGATCTAAAAAAAAAATTCTAGTCAAATTTTAGTTTTAAAGCGGGAGATTTTCGGGCAAGTAATTTTGTACAATGTAAGTAAAGAACATGCTAAGTTAGAACACCTCTCCAAAGATGCGATCTAAAAAAATCGGTTGTGCTAAACCCTCTCTACAGTTAGATAAATCTATGCTTCCAAAGTTGTATCAGTATGATTCATGATATGAGGAAAGAATAGAATATCTGATTTAAGGTTTCCTCCAACAGCCCACAAAATCGGCAGTACATAAGCCTAAATTTATTTAAATGGTACCTTAACTGCAGTGTCCTTTCAAGTAGCGTGTAAGAGTTCTAAGCTCACGGGGTTTTTCGGAGTCTCTCTTGGAAGGAGTCATGAGTCCCTTAGGTTATCTCATTTCCGTTGAGTTCCGCCAGTGGGCAGCAATCTGAGATTCTTTCCAACTCCTAATCAGTTCTGCAGTGTATCCTTCAAATGTGCCGCAGAAAGCCACGGGACCATGCATGCGCATTTGGACTCCACGTTTTGCGAGACAGTCAGCCGTTTCGCTGCCTTCAAACCCTTCATTTCCAGGGACCCACGACAACGTCACTCTATTGTGGGCTTCTAGGCGGTCCCAAAGAGTTTTAAAATAATGTCAATAAGCCTTAATGCCGTTCTAAATGAGTTTAGGGATTCCAATGCCACATGAGTATAATATTTATTCTGACACCGCTTATCTTTGTTCTGACTTATTGAAACTAATTTGCAAAGCCTGGAACGCGCCTCTATATTATCAATATCAGCGCAGCGAACTTTTTATACGATGTACATATGTATGTATATACGAATTTCCGATTTATGGATACTCATTCTCCATCCGAGTTATTACCACTCTATTAAGAAGGTTGTACGGCCTTCTACAAAATTTAGTAAGCTTTCTCCTGCTGAAACGAATTACACACTATACACAACAATAATAAAGTTCACACATATCTGTACATTGGGTTGGTCCAAATTTTTTTCCCTCCAGCCACACGCCAGATCTAAAGATTATCAAAAATATTATTTTATTTTGAAATCGGTTAATATTTATCCGTGTCGTCGGGGCTTTAAAGCTTCCCATGTATTTTATATGGGGGAAACAAATTTCTCGTAGAATTGCTGTTAAATCGTTAAGAATAAATAATTTTTGTTCCAATAAAACAAATAACACTGTGATGCTTATTTAACCTAAAAATTTTACTACGTTTGTTTTAATAACCGATATGTTATGCAAAAAAAATAGTTATTTCATGTTTTTATAACCATATCACGCACGAACAGTTTAATGAATGTGTTTAATTCTGTTTTGAATTTTACTCGATGTTTTCTAAAGGTTTGTAGTAAAAAAATATTGAAAAATAGGGTTGCCAGCTATGTTTTTTTAGTTTAAAATTATTTAAAGATCAATTAAATATTTTGGTTACTTCATCAAAACTTAAAGCGTTTAAAGTTATTTCAAAATATTTTTGAACGGCGTTGCCACTTTTCTAAAAAAAACGACGTTGCCACATTTCTAAAAAGCGTTAGTTCAAAGCTTATGTGACTCCCATATTGTAGTATTAAACGAGCGGCAGCATGAAAAATAATAAAAGTTGATTTTCCTATGTATTTTTGGGCCACCCTAATGTACATATATGTACATCAATACATACACTAACTTAATTAAATACACGTATTAAATGCAAATAAAAAGTTCATTTGTAGGACAAATTTTATTCACATAAAACGTAACACATCGGAAGCTCACAGCAAGCTTATGGTTTGATCATTTACGAGTAAGTAGTACCGCACACAGTAAGCGACAAGCACGTCCATGCGAGAGCAAGGGACTCCATCAAAGTAGGGGACGCAAAACCCGCTTTGCGGTATTAAGTGTGCACAAAAGCTATAAATAACTCAAGAAAATAATGTTACTACGTTTTCTTTAGCCGAAGCTTTTACACAGATTTTCTGCTTTACGCACTAGCTGCAAGCGTACACTACTTATTTACAAGCATATAAAATATAAACTAACATACGTAATGTGTGTTATAGCTAAATATTTATGTACATGCATACTTATAAAATTGCTAGTATGAGCTGCAGGTTTCAAGCTGATGCTGAATTTTCTGCTTCAGCTTCTTCTCTCTCTCTCAGCTAAGCCGTTTCTCCAATGGACTTATCACTTTGACCATTTGGGATTATGGCTGTCATCTTGTAGTGAGTGAAATGAATGAAGTAGCCAAAAGCGTTATGTACATATGTAAATAGATATAAATGCTGTTATTTACCAAATGCTTGCATGTAGTTATGTAGTAAGTGTGAACTGCTCCCTCACACGAGGCCGGCCGTCAACAGAAGCTTGTCAGGATATTCATTTATGAAATGTGCTGTTGTATTGTTGAAAGTTAACAAAACCTGAACGCTGGGATTGTGGTGTGGTGACTGGTTAAGGTGCATTCAAAAGTTGCATTAAATATTTTAAAGTCGCGTTTTAAAAACTCTGGGAAGGTTATAGAGAAAACAAGTTTTAAAAGTTTTACTGCTGAGGTTGGCTTCTTATTCTACTTCTGTTTTTTGGGAACTACAATCGTTGAGCATCGCAAATCGTCTCTTTCCTTTGCGAAGTTGCGTCAATTAATTATCGCGAGTGCTGACAGCATATGAGCAAATCTCTCGTTTGTTAAATTTTTCGACAAAAACGTGTTTGTGGTCGAATATAGCGGCACATTTATTTTAGACAATGTACTATCTTCAATATTCAGTAAAGAACAAGATTCCATCGCGAAATTGTTTTTAAAGGAAAACTTAAGAAAGTTATATGTACTAAAAAAGTCGAAATAACAACTTATGCTCATATATGTACCTGTAGTTCTCTGTCTGTAGTCTGTAGCGTATACGCCCCGTAGCACCACACGATGTAAGCTAATACGCTTAATCGCACACCTTAATTTAAAAGGCATATTATTTAAAACTAATTAAATATTGGCGTGACATACAGAATATACTTACATAAGTATATATTAACTTCTTCATGTATTTACATAACAATTTTAGAATGAATTTCAAGCGTGAAAGTAAAATATTTAAAATTGGAATTTTTGTTTAGCAAATCATCGTGAATTTATAATCAATGAAATTTTTTCTCATTTAATGACACGCTAGTTGTTTTACCCTAGATTGGTTCTTTTTGGTAAGAAGAATATTTTCACCGTTTAATATTGACAGTTCGAAGTATCTTAAACTATTAAAATCAAACAAGTACATTTAAAAAGAAATCAAGTAACTAAACAATTTTAGACTTAAAATGTTTAAACGTAACAGCAAACAAAATATCGATAACAAAATCGATAAATATTTCGATAGCAAAGTCGATAACAAATTCGTTCAAAAATTTGGATAACAAAATCGATAATAATATTGCTGGCAAAATCGATTATTGTTACCGATTATTTATCGTTTTTGTTATCGAAATATCTATCGATTTTGTTATCGATATTTTTAAGGATTTTTTATCTATATATTTTTATAGATTTTGTTATCGACAAAAATAACGATAACAAAATCCATAAATAATCGATAATAAAATCGATAAAATATCGATAACAAAATCGATGAAAAATTCGATAAAATGTTCGATAGCAAAATCGATAATATTGGTAGCAAAACCGATTAGAAAATCGATAAAAATAGCGATAACAAAATTGATAAAAGTATCGACAGCAGATTCGATAAATAATCGATAGCAAAATCGATAACAAAAATTAATTTAAGAACCGATAAAAATATCGATAACAAAATCGATTATTATAAATTAATAACATACATTCAAGAAGCACTTGCTTCCGTCCTAACCATTTCCGTTGCACTATTTCCGTGTGTAATTTCCGTTGAATTTGCCAATTTAATCCCAACCAACCAACCGCCGCTAAAGAACTTTCACTTCAAAATTGGCAGCATGCAGAATATCTGTCGCAACTATTTTGTAATTTTATAACATTTTTTTCAAGGCTGAAATTGTTCAAATACTTGATTTATTTTTTATTATACTTGTTTCTAGACCTACATTGATTGAAATAAATGCAAGAAGAATGCTTTAGCGTTTTTATTTTCTGCCAAAGGAAGGGAGTGACACAAAAAAAAAACAACTCTTGAGATTTGCTCATATACTGCAACTGGTTTTTCAAGTTTGTTCGTGGGCGCCTTTGCTAGAGAGGGGTCTAACGAGCCCAAAGATGCACCTGCTGGCAAGAATTATTCATCGTTTAATCTCCAGGCTGATATTATTGTTGGAGCCTGCGCTCGTTCACCGCTAGACCAAGTACATTGCTCTGTTTGCGTTTGTTGGAGCGACAGGAGAAAAATGACATATGCATTCCCTTCACAGGTGATGAATCGGAAGACTAGCCCCGCCTACTGGTATGGTGCTACTAGTATTGCTACTGCTAAGTGCTGATCTATAGCCGGAACAGATCAGAATACAGCTAACTGGTAGTATTCTGCATAACTCACAACCAGTAGCTTTCCTTGCAGGCCAATTGTAGCTACTTGTGTACATTCATACTTTTGTGCCCTTAGTCTTCGAATTCAAAGTAGCCAGGTGGATCTTTTACACGCACTTTCGAAAGCGTTGACAGAAAGATTACAACCACAAACAATTGCAATAAGTATTGTGCCTTTAGTGAGTATGAAATCGGGTTACATGCACAACATATAATTTACTCCATATGTAGCCACGCACATTTAAATGCTTGGGAAAAACATACCATGCAGGGATTCGTATCAGGTTCGGATAAAATTTATATTCTTGTAATCGGAGAAAGTGTCTATAAACAACTTTTTAACAAAAATATAGATGTTTTGCTGACAATTATTATTTACATAATTTGGATTTCCACAGAAATTTCCGCCGCCATATAGTATTAAGTATGAACTTGGCAATGAGTTTGTAATTGATTTGTATTTCTAATTGTAACTTTCAGCGTATTCACAAAATATAAGACCACTATTTTTTCACACTTAATAGGTTCACTTTCCTTCAGGGTGCTTTTCAACTTGCCTAGCTGTTCCTTTGACAATGCGATTCCATCTCCGTTTATACCTGTGTTTGCCCTACTTTTCGTGGGCTAAATACCCTCGTCAGGGGATTTAGTATAACAATGAAGTGTCACTGAAAATGAAGTTTACATTTTAAACACCATTGTTTTCATCTGCACTTTCACACATACATACATACATACATACATATGTACACACAAATACGTACATCTCAATTGCTGTGTTTTACTTATTTTTTATTACTTACATACATAGCTATTTCAAAACGCATATGCTGTGTAAAATAATTTATGCAACCTCACATACGCGGTTTTGCATTTTGTTGATACGCGGTTTTATACTTTAAACGACGATATGCATATACATACATACATACATATGTACACACTTACCTATGTACTCCTATAATAATAACAGAATTTCGCATTTACAAGACTTGTGGTTTAGTGTGTTATTGTTGTTATAAATAAATTAAAATTGACAAGTTGCAGCTATTATTATATAAGTATATACATATGAATGTATGTACAATGTACATATATGTATGTTCTTAATTTTTTTAAAGGACGACGTTGTAATAAAAATGTCTGTTATACAACGTTGCAGTGTGAAGTTGATAAAGGGAAAATGAAGGGTATATATGTACTATATGTATAAATCATTGTATTTAGAAGTACAAATGTACACTGTCAATTAAAAGAATGAACCTGTCCAACAATTTGAGCTAGAACTTTAGCTTGTTTGTTATATTTTTTTAAATTCATTTTAGAAATGATTAAATATTCTTACAGGGTAAGACTATTAGGGGTATGACTTAAAAACTCAGTAATAATTTAAAATTGCATTATCTTATTATCGTAAACGACTAATTCCTCTACATGTGCAAATTAGGGTGGTCCTTATCAATCAAACAAAAGATTTTTTTCAGTTCGACCCCCTCAATCGGTAATAACACGGTCACTGATATCACATATAAATTTTGGATATCACATATAAATTTTGGATATCACATATAAATTTTAGTTTCTTACATTTAATACCCAAAATCGTTACTACTAAAGTCGAAGATATCACATATAAATTTTGGTCGCAACCCTGTGCGACAAGCCTTAACCGTCTTCAATCGGGAGCAAAATGTATATGTGATATCTGTGACCGTGTTATTACCGATTGAGGGGGTTGAATTGAAAAAAAATCTTTCTGAAAATTGGTGTTTTATGTCAAAAATCTCAAACACTACTGTACCACTTCCCATCCACTCTTCTACCTTTTGGACTGCCTTCAAAAAAAGAGGAACCCATCAATTCGTGGCATAACTTTGGACCACGTGAACTAATAATTCTTTTTGTTTTTTTTTTTTTATCGGTACCTCAAGGGTGATTTTATACTAATTTGGATTAGATCCGAAGCCGGATGAGTTTTTTGCATAAAAAGTATTTAATTCATTGCATCTTAAAAACTATTTGCTTGGTTTTAGAAAAATTAAAATTTTTTTTGACAGCTGTCAACTCTCGAAGTTTTCATTTGACATAAAACTCGTCATCAGCATATCTAAAAACCTAATTATTGTCATTTTTATAAAAACTGTCTGATTGTTAGAAAAATTCACAGTAAATTTGGCAGCTGTCCACTGTCAAACTTTTCATTTGACATAAAATTCGTGACTACCGTACTTAAAAACCTAATAAGTGGTTTTTCGAAAATTTATGATTAATTTTTCAAAAGAGCATGAAACATGCAATTTTGATGATATCGAAAAACAAAAAAATACATATGCGCTTATATTCCGAATAGAATAATGTACTAAAGTTTCATGTGATTCGGAGAGATATGTAGGTGCAGTCAGTCGGCTTGCATGATTTGAGATGGAATTGGTCATTAATGTTTTACTATTACTTGGCACTATTAAACCTTAACCTTTAGCTGATGGAAGTGACACAGAAGTGATGAGTTTTTTATAAGTATCATACTGAAACTCATATACATACATATGTGTGCATGCCGAAAAGACGAATGATTTTTTTTTTGTTCTTTTGGGACTTCAAATCATCCATAATAATCTAAAAAAAAATGGTCCAGCAAAGGAGACGAAAGAGAAAGATAAAAAATCAAAAGTTCCGTGCTGTCAGGAGGAGTTGTCCCTCTTCTTCTTTGTACAAAATACGCGTAGCCATGAGCATTGTTAAGTAAAAGGAGTAGCAGATAAGGCAGCATTGTCTGACGGTTCGTTTCTCGTTCACCAGATCGGAATAAAGAAGGAGGAAGACATTCTCTACACAATTGAGGTGGGAAGTTTTACGCTGCGTCTAGCCATTTTCTCATAATCGACTGTTAATTTAAGTGAATAATATTTTTTTATGGAATTTGGGCAGGAAATTTTGTTACTCATACGCCATGTATTCCCCCGCACTTGAACAAACTTAATAAGAAAACTTAAACAAAAATGATTAGTCGCAGAGAGAGAATTTTCTCCAAAGAACATATAAAAATGTATGCAAGTAAATACTTCAAGAAGCCAAAAATACCAACACAATGAAAAAGCTTTCTCATCATTCCTCTTGAATATACAAAAAAATAATTTAATGTGCTCTCTTTAATAATGCGTCAACCGCATTGACCTCTACCAGCTCATCCTACAACGATCTGTTTTTCGTTCCTTTACCCATATCAACACGACTGCCAACGTGTAGCGGCAATCATTTATCAATGTGTCAAAAATATTTTTGGAACATAATTTTACTGTTCGCCTAGCTGGCAAGCAGAAGTGAGTAAATATCGAAATATCGCAAAGAAGCACAGAGGAATGATGCAGAAAATATTGTGGCGCAAAGGGAAAAGAAATGCACAACAAAGAAGGGGCTGAACTGAAAAAAAAACAGCAAACTAACATAAAAAACATTAGTGTGGGCCGAAAATCCGCTTTTATAGAGTTTTGTTTGGTAATAGCAAAAACATGGTCAATATCTTAGGCTCGCCCAAGTCCATCAAATTTCAATGTGCTCAAAAAAAAAAATAAAAATAAATAAAAAAAAAAATTGCAACTATGTTCGAAAGTATTAGTTCTAAATAATTTTTTTTTAGCACTTGAACTTTGATGTACTTGGGCGAGCTTTGACACAGATTATTTTTAGAGCATAATGAACCATATTTTTGCTATTATCAAACAAAATTCTAAAAAAAGCGGATTTTCGGCCCACGCTAATGTACATAAGTATGTATGCGTGCATGCATCGCAGCTATCAGGCAATTGCAAATGTAAAATAATAAACTTTTGGCAATGTGTGCGTATTCTAGGTTCCAAAAGAAAATATTTCTTATATACGTGCATGTGGAATGAGCATATTTACATTAAAAAATCGCCAAGTGAAGCCAAATCAAACAAAGTAATTTCCATGTGAAGAAAAAACTGTGCAAAAAAATCAGATGCATATTAGTCCAGAACGGCTTCTATAACAAAAGTAGAAAGTTTGTAATTACTCAAGCAAATTAACTTAATGTAAATTTTAACTGATTTAGGTAGGGTGGAAAGTTTGAAAATCGAGCAGGTACTTCAGGCAAACGCGCTGTTTTAGGAAATACAGAATACATTGTGGGTGTTCGCACTTGCCTGGTAAAAAATTATTATTCTCTCGTGTATTTTATTGTTGTAAACTGAATAAAAGGTATAACCACACAACTAGGCAAGTGTGAGCACCGACATTGATGTATTAAACTTGACAATCAAACTAAAATTATGAGGGGAAAAACCAAATTTTGGCTGTTTTAAGACGAGTTTAGGAAGAAAATTTGTATAACACAAAATATTTGCTAAGAAAACTTGCAAATTGGGATGGATATTTAAAATATTCTTTTTTTTACGACCCAGCCTAATATATATCTACATTAATGCATACCCACGCATATACACCAAAATGGCAATGAGTGTAGTTCAGATAAACTCAAAAGCTCGACTATCACTGAGAAGGGATATAAGATATCGAAAAGAAAGCGCCAGTGAGGGAAAATATAAGAAACTCTTTTGATTTCTGAGCTAAAAAAAAAATAAGTTTAGTTACTTAAGCAAAATATAAAAGTCATAAAACAATATTTAACTTTGAAAGCTTAGTAAATAAGCATTAAAAATATTTTTTTTTATAAAATTTATAACTATTGCGGTCCGTACTTGAAATAAATTAGGGATTTTTTACAGTACAGTACAGTATTTTGTAAGGAACATTTTTCTCTGCCCCTTTTTTAAAAAGTTTGCACTTTTTTCTTAAACTACTCTTCGTTGTTCAGTCTGTCTTACCGCGCACTCTTTCTTAACGAAGAAGCTTTTTTCGCGCGCAGGGGGCAAAAATGCCTATTGCATCATCAAAGCAGTCGTCACAACAATGGTATGTCCTGAGGCTAAAACACTCCCCCCGAATTGGTCCCGTCGCCCACCCTGAGACCACTAATCGAATTCCTTCAGGTTGGCGTTCCATATTTCCCATTAACTAAAGTTTCCTCGGTGCACCTGCGTCCAAGTCCCACTTTTTGCCTCTAAATACGTATTCTGCACATTTAACAATGTTCTTCCAGTAAGTTTCGCTAAGAAGGTTGACTTGGATGATGTTATC
The DNA here is from genome assembly GCF_001687245.7 of Rhagoletis zephyria. Lineage (NCBI taxonomy): Eukaryota > Metazoa > Arthropoda > Insecta > Diptera > Tephritidae > Rhagoletis > Rhagoletis zephyria. The sequence continues at coordinate 257,780 of NW_016157463.1, forward strand.
TGGGTTAATTGGTGCTACCAGCTCTTGCAAATTATTGCATCTGAAAAAAGCATCGTCATCGATTGGGAATCTTCTAAAGATAAACAGAGTTTTCCTATTGAAAAATATCGATTTTCAAGAATTCTATAGCATTTCTACGAAAAGTGGCTTTTCCCCACATATTAAATACATGGAAAACTTTGAGTGCTTTGAGCACTCCATAAATATTTTTAGATTTAAAAATAAAAAATTGGTATAGAAAATCCAAGAAAGTGGCGGAATGCATTTTTGGACCACCCTACTGACGGCTCTTCGGTTAACTTCGCCATGTTCTCTTTGGGTCCACAGTTTTAGGTCTTTTATTAGCCCGGTCGTCCATCTGCCGCGACCTTTTTTGCCACCTATTTTGCCATAGTCTAAGTGTCTCGTTTCTTACTCTTTCCCTTTCTTTGTCACTTCGGTTCATTTACGTCTTAAGCTTCCACATTTTCTTGCGTTCGGCTGCTGGTAGATCAATGGCAACCGTTACGCTTATAACTATTATTGCCTCGCCGGACAAGTGGGCTCTGGAAAGTATCTTGCAACGGTTATATTTCTGTAGGGTATTTCAAGGTTGTGGACATTACAAGTTTCCTTTTACTTTGGGTCGGTCCGCCAATTTTGGCCATTAATCTACTTAGCCATGCCTGTATACTCATCATAACCTGATCCAATTTGCGGTGAGCATTTTCGGTGTCTTGTGCGGTGATCACTGCGGCAATGTCATCAGCGTAGCCTACGAAATATGTGTCATCAGGCAGCTCGAGTTTTAATATTCCATCGTAGCTGACGTTCCATAGGTTTGGCCCAAGAATGGAGCATTGTGCTACACCCGACGTGATTTTATTATTTGCCGGGGTTCATCGGTGATATGGTACAATAACTCTTGGCTTTCTAGGTAGCTTCTAACCATGAGTGTAAGGTACGTGGGCATGTTGTAGACTTCTTCTAGTGCGTGTATCATATTTTCCCATTTTGAGCTCTTGAAGGCGTTGTGAACGTCTAGACGTCTAAGGTTGCAAGCAGGACTAGCTTTTTGTGTTGTTATTACGTTTTCTATAGCTCCAATTGTTGATATACTGGGCCTGCATCCGTACTGTCTTGTCCGTAAAGTCCGCCGCCGCTGGCGATAGCCGCTTCTATTCTAGGTTTGAGCCCTCATGTAAGTACGGCTCAGGTGGAGGCACGATCGTCTGAGTTGAGCACTACAAATCCGAGTTGAGCTGATATTTCTAGAACTCGTTTGCCTCTGGCTTCCGTTTTTGGCATCCCTCCCTCCGCGGCTCTTGAGTTTAGGTTTAGTTTAACGAAGAAACTTACACATATAAATTTCTATTATATAGATTTTTCCCCAACAACTTGTATCTTATATATGTATGTATCTATACACACAACATTCAAAAGACTGCATACTTATTGCATAATAAAAACAATCATTTTGTCTTATCGGCCACGCGCTTATTCCGTTCAATGAACTGCAAAATATTGTTTACCTCAACGGGTTTCCTGCTGCCAATAAGCGCGCCAACCATAACCAACCAACACATGCATAAATAAATTCGCCGGTCGAACATTCACACTACACACACACACATACATGTAGCTACATGCATGCAAACACTAAATCTTATAAGCATACTGCTGCTTGGCTTAGTGAAACACTTCCTTGCATCACTGCGTTGCACAGCGCACAAAATCATTGGCTTTTATCTTTCGTTTTGTGCCCTTAACTTACCGAATTCGGCTGCTTCTTCTACTTGCTTCCTTATAAACCTCTGCGACATTTTTCCTATCAATTGTTAACTGATGTTCGATGCTTTGCTACATATATTTGTAAACTTGTTTTTTACATCTTAGTATGTATGTACGTATGTATGTGTGATTATTTGCGCGTATGGATACATATCTTTGCGCAAATCCTTGCATTTTCTTGTTACGCGCAATCCGACATTAGCTTGTTACGCTCTGTTTCGCATTGCTCGCAAGCCGGATCTACTTGCTGGTAGTTTTTGTTCATCTTTGCACGATATCTATGTATTTATGTATTCACTTCTTTATGTATGTTTTTTGTTTGTGTTGTGGCTGTTTTTCGTTGTTGGCATTTGTGTTTACTTTGTTCATGCCATTGCGTTTCCGATTTCACAAACATGCACATACATGTGTACTAGAGGTATACGCCGCCGAGCCACGCCGCCGCCGCCGCCGTTTTTTGTCATTCCTCACGCGCCGCCGCCGAGTTACGAAAATATCGGCGCGGCGGCGGCGGCGGCGGCGTTCGGCGCCTAAGGAATTTTGTACAAAATTTTCATGATGTATGTACATTGAATACATCGTTTGAAGGAACTAAATATTACGAAATGAAAATTACATTTTTAAATTAGTTTTTTTTGCATAATTTGGGCCACTGGACAAGAGTATGATCTCCTTTATTTTTTCCNTACATTCACACACATTCATCTTGAGCGGGGTTCATTGCTTTTCTCAACCGTAAATTAGTACATTACTTTCTTCTATGCTGTTTCTTTTCTTGCTGCTGTTCGTTTAACTAAAACAAAGCGGAGGAAGTTGGATATTTACAATGTTTTCCTTAAATTTTAGCAATCAATCGATTATTTGCATGAATGGAAGTACAAAACATATGCAAGTTATAGTTTGAACCGATGAGCTTGTGGGTGTTGAACTGTACGAAAAAAACGGGCAAGGTTTTGGAAATATTCTTGATCGAAAAAAAAATCGTGAAACAATGATTAAATTTGTTCGGCAAAATAACGGGTGATTTTTTAAGAGCTTGATACCTTTTTTTTTAAAAAAAACGCATAAAATTTGCAAAATCTCATCGGTTCTTTATTTGAAACGTTAGATTGGTCCATGACATTTACTTTTTGAAGATAATTTCATTTAAATGTTGACCGCGGCTGCGTCTTAGGTGGTCCATTCGGAAAGTCCAATTTTGGGCAACTTTTTCGAGCATTTCGGCCGGAATAGCCCGAATTTCTTCGGAAATGTTGTCTTCCAAAGCTGGAATAGTTGCTGGCTTATTTCTGTAGACTTTAGACTTGACGTAGCCCCACAAAAAATAGTCTAAAGGCGTCAAATCGCATGATCTTGGTGGCCAACTTACCGGTCCATTTCTTGAGATGAATTGTTCTCCGAAGTTTTCCCTCAAAATGGCCNTCTGGTGGTAAACGAGGAGAAAAAGAAGTATCTCCGGTCAACAAACAAATAGTCAGCGCAGTCGCGCCTTGGCAGCCACGTCACTATTGACAGATATAATTTTGAGAAAGTAGAGAATTTCCTTTACTTAGGAACCAACATGCACAATGACAACATCCGATGAGGCGGCCCAAGCTGGACAATTACTGAATTAGTGCTCTACTGTTTCGTCTTCTTCCACATCTCTGCAACTTATGTTATATTCATGGGAGAATGTTCTTAATATCGAAGAGTGCCTACCAAAAACCAAAGACCGGTTACGCAAGCCATGCCCATCGGAATGTCCTCTCCTGAAGGGCTGAGAACTCATATGAGACTGATTTTGAAGACGGTGCAAATATCTTTGAAAGCTTTCAGGCAATCCTAAGCAACCTTTGATCTTAACACTACTGCGTTTATTAATTTGATGACCGCTTGACTATCCGACACGGTATTAGTCGTGACCTTCGTTACGGTCCGGAATTCGTACGGATAATTCCAGTTCTAATTCCTTAAAAAAACTCCGTAGCCATCTCTATTGTCTAACTGGGATCTATCCAAGTAAAAATTGAATTTCCCCATTCTCGATGGTCTTGATAATTGCCATTCTCCTCTTTATCGGATCGGTGGGTTTAGCGGCGGTGTAGTCGATTTATTGACTATAACTTCCCTTAATGTGAAGTACAGAAATGTGTCCGAAATTCCGATCTTTCCATAGCGCTATGTATTTCAGTTTGAGTGCTGAAGTGGCGGCCATGTGTTTTCCTCTAATTTTATTGCAGAATTTTCCTGGTTAAGACTTCTAACGCTATATTTTGGGGTGGTCATCAAAGTACCTGAAATGCATAAAATGCCACTCTTTGCACCTCATCCAAGTATTCCATCCAATGCCATTGGCGTGACTACAGAAGTGTAAGCCTAAAGTGCATTATGAGGTGTTAAGCCCCATTTGATTACGACCGCTTTTTTGGATTTTTACAATGCAACTTTGGCCGTCTTAACTCTTTCCTCTATATAAGATTTCCACATAAGCTTCCTGTTTAATACCCTAGATATTTAACATTCTCCTTCAGAGGAAACTCGTTGAAGTTAGCGGGGAGACTGTAAAGAGTCCATGTTTCCATGTGAAGGGAATTTCTCCAGTTTTATCGGTTTTTATTCTGAGTCCCCTACTCTCTGTACAGTTTCTAAGCGTGGTTATATTAGAGAGCGAAATTTCCGTACGGGTATCCTACCAGTTGGTATCACGCATCGTTAGTGTTCATCCACTATTCTCATACTCCGAGGAGGAAAGACGTCGAAGCTTTTGGGATTAGTGTGAGAGGACCTACCTGCCTTGGGTATGAAGGAGACTTTCGTCTTTCACCAGGCTAGCGGAATATAGCCCATATTAAGATAGGTTCTTATAATGACTGTAGTCAGCAGCGAGACAATAATCCGTAATTGCTACAACTCTACTGGGTGAAAGCCATCAAGTCCATTTGTAATCATTCGGTTACCTAGATCAGATTGCCTCCCATCATTAGCCAAGTCGTTATGCTCCACAGAGTTGCTGAATTGCTGCCTGGGAAGTGTGTATCTAGGAAGAAACCTAATGATTTCCTGATCGTCGTAGTCGGTGTGTCTCTTTGACTCCTATTATAGCCCCGGTTACAAGGCGACTTTTCAAGATTTTTTCTTAATCTGGCCGCTAGCGTTTTTTCCTCTATTCTCTGGCAATAATTTTGTCCTTTTAGATTCACGTAATTAGGATGACTGATTTGTCCACCAGGGTTGGATTTGTTTACCCACTGTGTTGAAAAATCGGACATCCGTATGCTTAACAACTATCCCTCGCTTTAGTTACTTCATCAATCGGTCCAGTTCTTCACGCGAAATCGGCTCCCGGGGAGGTATTCTTGGCAGTCAAGTTCTCACTCTATTGTTATACCCTCCTTTAATTTGTATTTGGTGTGATTCTAATCCCACTTACTTGGTTCTAAGATCTAGTTTGGTTTCAATAAACCGACGGTCAGAGTAGGACTTTTCATCCGAGACTCTCCATCTCTTAAAGTTTTTGGAAGATAGGTCAGAAGTCAGGATTATATATAAAACTTCTTAGGTTTTTAGTGCTGAAGGTCGGCTCTGAGCCTAAATTCATAATACTAAGTATATTTTCTACAATGACGATTAGTAATGACTCACTTCTGTTATTAGTATCGATGTTCCTCTGCAACGTGTTGTGGGCGAAACTTTAAAATTTTCAGCAAGTTTGGCAGCAATGTATGTTACTACATCAAAAAGAGAATGGTTTGAGGACCCAAATATTGATTTTCTGGACTTACCAGCACATTCTTCCGACCAAAATTTTATGGATGGAGTAAAGAACAATTAAAGAACTAAAAGCGGCGATGTGCAACACTTGGCGACAAATTCGCTCAGCGCCTTTTGGCAAACCTGACGGTACATTTCCACTACACAGACCGGCTTTCTCTACCTCATTTGGATATAGCAGTTTTATTATCATTATCATTTGCCCATAGTGTGCTGATATTGGGATTACCTTATCATTTTGTCTTACATTAGCGTTTCTCAGCCTCAGGACGTTTAAAGAGTCTAAGTCGATATCTATCAGCAAAGTGGAGATATTGCATTTTCTGTTACATAGTAATTTTTTTCATGGGAAAATAATAACAAAAGCGGGGAAGATTTGTTTTCGGTCCCTTGTTCTGAGCACGAATATATATACATATACGAGTACCTGCATTGATTTGGTTGTTATATGTAACTCAGTTGCATAGCATTTATTTACAAAAATTGTTTAAAGGAAACACATATATATAAAATTTTTAGATACAAACTTGCTTTAAATTCATATTTTAGAAGTCTCTTTTCAGTTGCCAATGCAAAGAATAAATTCTACCAATTTTATGCTATTCCAGTCAATATTTCATAGCGCGAATTTTTACGGTACATTCAACGCATCCTGTTGGTATTAGGTGCCGTTACAAATGTAAAATGGTATGTAGTCGTAAGGCTGCCATATTCGCGATATTTATTGCATACTCTTAGGCGAGCAATGCTTCTATGAATTTATGAGTGCGCTTAACTACATGCAGTCTACACATGCATTACCTGACTGCTATTTGAATTATTTTCATGCATAGCACATTTATTGCTAAACAAATAAATAATAAAAATCGAAATTTGTTAAATTTTCATGATTTCAAGTGAGAAATGCAAATATAAGCATTGTTTGTAATGCATTTTTAATAATATGAATGCATACAGAAATGCATATCTACATACATTCATACATAGGCATAGAATATCAAATACATACATACATATCAACATTTATGTATAGAAAAATCGATAGTAACATCTAACAAATTCTTTAAAAATTTCGATAGCAAAACCTATAATAATATTGATAGTAAAATCCATTAGAAAATCGATAAAAATATCTAGCAAAATCGATAACAAAAATCGATTACGAAATCGAAAACATTATCGATAACAAAACCGATAAAAATTTCGATAACAAATTCGTTAAAAATTTCGATAGCAAAATCGATAGTAATATTGATAGCAAAGCCGAAAATCGATAAAAATATCGATAACAAAATCGTAGCAAAATCGATTAATAATCGATAACAAAATCGATAAAAATATCGATAACAAAATCGAAAAAAATATCAATAACAAAATCGATAAAAATATCAACACCACGAAGTATAAAAAGTCGATAACAAAGCCGATAACAAAATTCATAACTAAACGGATAACAAAATCGATAAATAATCGATATCAAAATCGATAAATAATCGATAAGTAATTGATAACAAAAGCGAAGACAAAGTTGATAAAAATTTCCATAGCAAAATCGATAATAATATTGGTAGCAAAATCGATTAGAAAATCGACAAGAATATCGAAAAAACTATGCATAAAAAAGCGATAATAAAATCGATAACAAATACGATATAACAAAATCGATAAAAATATCGATAACAAAATCGACAAATAATCGATTACAAAAATCGATAAAAAATATCAATAACAAATTCATTAACAAAATCGATAAAAATATCGATATCAAAATCGATAAAAATATCGATACCAATAGTGATAACAAAATTATAAAAATATCGATAACCATTTCGATAAAAATATCGATAACAACATCGTTAACAAAACCAGTAAGAATATCTATAAAAAAATATCGATAGAAAATCGTTTAAAATATCGATTACAAAATCGATAAAAATTTCGATAACAAAATCGATAGAAACATCGGTAATAAAATCCATAAAAATATCGATAGCAAAAGCGATAGAAATACCTATTATTATATCGATATATCCCGAGAATCCCGAAAATCCCAAAATAGTTCCCAGATTGAGTCTCTGTGTCTCTAGCTATATCATTTTCTCTATACTTAATTACCTTTATTTTAATCTTTCTTCCTCTATCTTCATCCTCACTTTCATCGGTATCCTCATTCTGATCTTTTTCTTTATATTTATGTTTGTTTTTACTTTAAAGCTTTTTAGCCTTAAATTAACAAATTTTTGTTAAGTTAATACCATGTGTACACACTCAAGAAGCACTTGTTTCAGCCCCAACCATTTCCGTTTTTGCGTTGCACTATTTGCGTTGCACAATTTCTGTTGAATTTGCCAATTTACTCCCAACCAACCAACCGACGCTAAAGAAGTTTCACTTCAAAAAAATTTTCGACCTTCCTTTAAATAAACGAGATACAATTCAATTTCAATTTCTGCCAGTCCACTTGTCAATCAGCTTGCTTACGGGTTTTCACTTGCATTTAAAAACAAGTTGGTTTGACTATTAATCGAACTTACAAATGATTTTGCTGTCGGGGGAACAAAAATAACTTAGACTGAATATGTCGGGTTAAGCAAACGAAAATGAACGATGTTCGAAAAATATAAGCGAATTTAATAATTTCCAACTGGAGCTGTCCAAGGTGAGCTAAACTTTAATGAACCAGGGAAAGAGACAATGAAGAGGACAATGGAGTAATTGTAGAGATGTGCTGCCAGCAAAATACGATATATGCTTTACATATATACATACCTACATATTTATACATTTATAAATGAAATTCACTTGAAACAATGTCAGCAGAGTGCTATTTATAAATGCGAATAGAATTTATATTAAATAGTTCGACCTTTCGTGCACTTTCAGCCAAAAATGTAAATACTTCTGTACTACTATTTGTACATTTTAGTCTCGTTTCTATAATTCGAAAAATTAATTTACCTACAAAAAAATTGTTAAAAATATATGCTGCGTTGAAGACCATAAAACGAAAAAATTAATGAAGCCAGTATTGCATATTTGCCCGCTTAAAATAATCTTTTTTTACTTCCAAATATTTTTGATTTGGCAATTTTCCTACCATTACCACAAGCTTACAAATAGTAAGTACCCAGTATCAAAAAAACGGAATGAAAAGTAATAACAGAAGCTCTGCTCTAGAATGTTGAAGTCGTTCAAATGAATTTACTTTTTTAGAAAGTTTCAGGAATTTAATCTTTTACCAATATACATATACAGGGTGTCCTAGACCACCCGTTCATCCCCACAAAAATAGAGGGAAATTTTTTTTTTTTCTGAATTAGACAAAAATATGGCCTACCTAATCGTTTTTCTTTGTAGAAGTACTTCCAAAAAAACGTTAGTTATTTTTATCCTAAGAATCCGAATCTGTAGTAAAACCATGTATGTCTACTTGAAAAAAATTGCCTTCCGGTCAGTTTAATCCACTTATGGTATAGTTATTATTTTATTTATTCAAATATTCAGATTTACGTAGCTTATTTATGTTTATTCGCTTAACAAATTGCCTACTCACTTCCTGAGAAGGAGAAGGCCTCGACAAAATTGTTTCTGGGTAGTACCACAAATTTTTCTGGTGCACGTATATATAGTTTGTATACAAATATGTGCATTTAGGTGGTCTAAAAATACATAGAAAAATTAACTTTTTGGAATTTTTCTGCTGCCGCGCTCCAGAGTTATAAAATATAAAAAAAAGATTTATTTATTTATTTCGAAATCGGCATATAAGTATTTAATGGTGTCGGCGGGGCTTTAAAAAGCTTGTCATGCGGTTTAGATGGTGAAAATAATTTTTTTTCGTAGAATTGCTGTACAGTAGTTAAAACTAAAAATCGAAAAATCTACTTCAGAAATCTGAAAAAATTTAATTATGGAAAGGAATATTTACCTTCGGAAATCTGAAAAAAAATTAATTCATACAAAATTATAAAAAAACGTGATGCTTTTTAAAATGTTTACCAAAAATTGTTTCGTAACCGCTTCACGCACGAACAGCTCTACGGGTTCACTTAACCCTTTCGGGACCGTAAAGCAGGGATCACATGAATTGTACATTCGTACAGATTTGTCCAATTTCACAGTTACAGAGTGGTGTTGTTTGGAAAGTTTTTATTTAGCTGAGCTCATTCTCGATAAAAATTTCTACACAAAACTACTCTGTGACTGCCAAAATGTACAAATCTGTACAAATATACAAATCGTGTGATCCCTGCTTAAGCCTACATTTAAAAATATACACGGCGAAATGAGTAAGTAGCTTCTTCTATTTGGAAGACGGTAAAAAACCTGATTTTCCTTAAAGAAAATTGTTATTTTTTAGAACTAAATTTAATCAAAGTTTGTTTTCCTGCAATTTTTCCAATTTCTTTCGGTTTTTGGTAATTTTTTCTGCTTGTGGTAAAATTATTTTTTTCTTAAAAATATTTCTTACTAAAAAATATTTTCCGAAAATAACTTCTTTTTCCTAATACTTTTTTAAAGTTGTTTTTTTTTTATAAAAATGAGATTTTTCAAAAAGATAATTTTTTTGTAAAATTTTGTTTAATAACTGCATATATTTTTTTTTGTAAAGGCATTTTTTTCTAATTTGTGGCGCATTATGACAAAAATAGTTAAATAAAAATTAGTCTTATTATAAAAAACAGAAAATTTTAAAATGATTCACATTTCCTTGTGAGTGGAAAAGTTTTCAGGGAAAAATGTTTTTCTTAGTTCTAAAAGGGTTATGTTTTTTTTTTTAATATGCATCGTAGTATTATTTTTTATGCATTTTTGAAGGGAAATATTCGTATTTGTTAAAAATATTTATCTTAATAGTAATTCTATAAAAAAAAATCGAAGATTTCAAAACTCTGGCGGCACAATTAGACGTTAAGCAATTTCGAAATAAAAAGTTACGGTTTACTTATTTTCGATATTCTTCAGTTTTTGAATCGGCTGAAAAAAATTGCACCACCCTAATGTGCATACATACTTTTGCATTTGAATAGATATGTGTGAACGCGCTGTAAACCGTTTTGACTCCAATTTTAACATATTCTGCTGCATATATAGAAAATCGAAAAATGTGTGAAATATTTTTGTTAGTAATTTTTATGTCAAACATATTGAAATATTAAATGCATTTGCAGCTACGATGAGCAAATAAACTTGATGGCGAATGCAAATTTGGCTACATGGCTGTGTGAATGTATATAACAAAGCATAACATAAATACAACTAGCATAATAGAATCTGAAATTTACTAAAAATTAGTGCATAGGTAAAACTAAAATTCTAACCATGCAGAGAACAAAGTAGTGACAAAATATTTTATGTTTTGGCTATGATATCGCACGCCTAGATCTAAAGACAGCCAACTCAAAAACCAGATTATCACTACTTTGGATCGTACAGATTAAACGCAATTAATCAAAAATAGTTATAACACTCGTTTTTTAGTTAGTATATATAATCATGAAGGAAAAAATTATTGCATTAATTGGAAGTAAGTCTTATAAATTGATTTATACAAAAAAAAAATGGTCCTAATTTTTTTTTTGTGTTAATCGCTGTTTTGATCTACTAATAATGCGTAATCATATTCACTTCCTTTTCTAGGTAGACATTTGCGTTAAATATCACTCATCGAGCCTAGTTTCTTTACTCAGCTTTACAGGACGTATGAGTGATATTGAAATCAAATTTCTCTGTAGGAAAAAAGGGCGTCTTCAGCAGAACACTTTCATCACTGATCCGTGACCCATTGGTTACTGAGAAGTTTATGTAAACTGTGATAAATGACGTAAAATTCTGCCATAGAAATTAACGGCATTGAAATCTTCAGTGGGTGTAAAAGTGTGTATACAAAAATCAACTAAAGCACAATTAGCATCATATAGTTCGACTTTAAAAACGGTTACGCTACAGTTGACGCCGTATCTGCAGCCACACGAATAGCGAGTAAGGTCATACGCGAATGCCGATCCCTAGGAGGTGATAAGGCATATTGGCTTATCATAAAACTAGACATTCAAAATCTGAATATCTGACTACTTGCACATGCTGATCGGCAGTTATTTTCATTACCGGAATCTCTTGCCTCACCTTCGATAACACTGTGAGACGAATGGTAGGGGTCAGTGATCGGGAAGGGTTCAAACTACCGGGGAAAGTTATATCGGTCAAAAACAAATTATACGTGGCCCGGCGTTTCGCTGGGTCACGTCTAGGAATCGAGATATATCGATTTGAAGTTAGTAACTATCATATAGGGGAAATTGTCACCTTTGGTGGTCTTTTTTTTTGACATAACTCGAGAACCACTAGCCCGATTTTGCTCAAACAAATTTAAAAAAATTAAAAGTTACAATTCCTTTAATCTGTTCATATAACGTTTTTCTATATAATCAACAGTTTTGCCGGTAAAAATAAATGTATGAAGAAAAAAAATATTTTTTGCCTAAAATATTAAATTTTTTTATTTTTTAAATTCATAAAAAATCCAAAACAATACATTTGCATTTAATTTTAAAAGTAAAGTGATTTATAATATATGCCTCAAAATATATGCTTTTTAAAGCTTTAAATAAGCTTTTTGTGATAAAAATTAAATTTACGTTTGCAGAAGTAAGCGTTTTGCATATTTATTTCAAAAATTCACATAGCAAGGCTTGTTAGATTAGATTTCAGCTCTTAACAGTGTCTATGCAATTTACAAAGAGGAGGAGGTCACAAAAATAAAGCAATCTAATTATTTTTTTAGTCTTCGTAGTTGTTTTAAAAATACTTGAAAGTACGAGTATTATCGATGATTTCTTTTTTTGTAAATTGGAGTGTTTTCGCAGGAATTCCTAGACCTCCCGTCCACTCTAGAATGTAGGTAAATGCTTTTTATTAAAAATCGCAAAAATTTGTTCCACCAAATCGGGGAGGCTCTATCTTTTGGTGGTATTATCGACTTCCGATTTCGACCGGAAGTGGCTTAAACTGTCAGGAGGTATTTTTTTTTTTAATTAGTCGGAAGTCGGTAGTACCACAAAAAGATAGAGAATTCCCGATTTTGTAGGTTAAATTTTTGCGTTTTTCAATAAAAAACATTTCCCTTCATTTAAGAAAGGTGGACCGGTGGTCTAGGACACCCTGTAGTATATATACTTACATACCGACATACTTAGTGCAAACACAAATTTATTTATATGTATATGTGGATGTTTATTTGCAACTTTGTAAATTTCTAGATTTCCGCGAATTATTCATGAATAGGTGTATTTGTTTGTTGTTTGTAAATTGCAAATTGCAGTGTCATTTGAAATGCAGTTATAGCTACATATATATATTTGTATTGTAGATTGTTTGCTATCGCTTGAATTGTTGTTGTTATTGTTTCTGCGCACATTAAATTGGTTTATCATTTTTTCCTTTTTAATTTAATTTGTATGACATGGAATGTCGCTGATGTTATTCGAAATTTGCGATTTTTTAAATTACCAATCGTCTAGCATACATATGTATATGGTTTTTGAGTGGTGCTATTATTTTTTCCATTTGTTGGTTTTGCGCTCTATTTAAAGCCGCTTTCAGCTTGCCAATAATGCTCTCAATAGCGCTGCTTCACACCGATTTAACTTTATGATTTTGCATTAATATTTGATTGCTTGCAATTTTTCGCAACAGTTACGAATCAATTTAAAATTGAAAAAAATAAAAAATAAAAAATTATATATAAAACTAAAATGGGAGTAAATTTTTCACGCAGTGTTTTCAATATTTTGCTGATGCGACAGCTGCTATTTTAATTAAATGCCATCAGTGAATAAAATTAAATTTCATTGCTAGGATATGGCGGTTATTTGGTAAATTTGGCAAGCGTTGCGAGTTTTCAAATGGCCAATTAGATTTAGTTAAATGCTCAAAGATAATGACATAAATTTTTTTTTTTTAATTTATTTGTTAGGTATGTGCGTGTATAAATGGATACATAGGCATGTTATGTATTTAAACCGGTTTAACTAAATAAAATATAGTTAAAAAGTATAGTAAATACTTTTGACCAAAAACGTAGAGTAAACTGAAAACAAAATATTTTATTTAAAGCATATCCATATCCAAGCATTCTTCTTGCATTTATTTCAATCAATGGAGTTTCAGAAATAAGTTCAATAAAAAATAAATCAAGTATTGAAACATTTTTAGCCTTAAAGCGTTTATTTAGGCCGAAAAGTACCGAAATTACTAATGTTTTCACACGAAAACATCATAATTGTTTTTTTTTTTTAAATAACTTTCATATAGAATATTCTTGTTAGAGGCAATGAAAGTTGGCACCAAATACAACATATTTCTGGAGTTTCAAAAGTGTGCCACAAAAAAAAAAAAAAAAAACAAAAAAAAAAATGATTTTTTTAATTTTAAGAGTTTAAGATCAGTTCTTTTGGCTGATGTTACCTTCTTCAAAATCAGATTCAAGTAATGGAAGATAGCCACCCTGCCTTAAACCTTGTTTGGTAATGAACGTCTCAAAGGGGTCCTTCACAATTATGATGCAGCTGGTAGTGTTGATCAACATCATTTTAATTTCCGTATGATCAATATCTGATCTTTAGTGGATAAACCAGGTCCAAAGTAGCACTACTAAGCCTCATCAGTTATTTGACAGCCTGTTTGAGTCTTGCACATATAACCTTATATGCCTTGTTTATGTAAGTGACTATGCTTCAAAAAGCTGGAGACGAAATTCCAGAATACCTATCTGAGCTATTTGAAGGCTGCACGAGTTGTCTTTTTGACACAAGCAAATAAAGGCAGCCTTGTATACTCTAAAGATTATAGGCTTTTCAGCCTAAGACCCTTTCTACTGAAAACTCTGGAACGGCTAATAAATGTACACATCAATAAAAATTTAGTTGGGAGACAACTCTACCACGCTCAGCTCGCCTGCACTAAAGGCAAATCAGTCGATACAGCTCTCCACAGTGTTGTTAGATGGATAGAAGGAGCCACGGAAAATGAGGAATATGCCTTTTGAGTATTTCTAGATATAGCGGGAGCGTTTAATATTGTATCGAAACAAGTTCTAATAGAAGGCTTACCTCGATAGGGGCACAACATACTCTTCGAGCTTGGATAAGCAACGAATTAGGCTGTAGAAAGATCTCGGCTGATGCTAGATGCTGATAGCCGTCAGTGATTGGATCACAGAGGTGGAAACATACAAGATCCCAGCTTGGGATGGACCTTAATTTGGGGGAGACTACTATTCGACCAAAGCCAAACCCGAAGTAGCTTGGAATCGTAAAGGACAGAAAACTGTCGTGGAAGCTTAATGTGAAGAAGCGGGTGAGAAAGGCCTCGCCAGAACTATAAACATGCAAGAAGATGTTGAGCTGCATTTGGGGACTTTCTGCTGCTTTTTGTCACTGGATATTCAAGGCAATCGTTAAGTCAATACTATTTTAGCGGTATTGTTATGGTGAACAGAAATGAGAAAAAACGTATCTACCATAAAACAAGTCAGGCTCTAAATAGTCAGTATAACGGGTGACTTGAGGACAATATCGACAGCAATCTTACACATGTCACGAGCGGTCTTGGTAGCCACGAACATAGCGTTTATAACTGCCGCGAGACTTTATGCCACAGGGAAGCTTGGATTCAGTAATATAACGTCATCCTTAACCAGGTGAATGTACTACGTGATCCAGTGTCTGAGTTACGAAAGGACTCTAGAAGTTACAATAGAGGTTGACGGTTGGCGAAAAGGGGCGTGGAGTGCAAATGGAACGCAACGCACATCTACTCAGAAGGTTCTAAAATTGACGGAGAAGTAGGATACCAGATCATTGTAGTATCTATGAAGACTTCCTGGTTAGGTATAAACCCAAATACATATGAAACCCAGTCGGAGAGCACCACCCACTGACCGAGGGAAGCTGGGAATAAGGTAAGGAAAAGTTTCGTTTTTTTTCAAGACCAATTGCACTAAGTTTAAGTTGCTCTGCATATGGTCATACAAGGTGCCCAGAACCTTTCCTCTGGCGACGAGTGCTACCTCGTTCGTATAGAAAATATCCTAATAGGTTTTCATTTTCAGCACCTTCTAGGCATCCTTGCTGACAATGATGAAGACTCTAAATACGTTTAAAAACAAAATTTCACCAAGTCGCCCGAGCCGCTTAGGAGGAGAAAAATTACGAAAAAATGGTGGCTGGCAAGCATATATGGACGCGACATTTTAACAAGTTTTGGCTACTTTTGTTTTGTTTATTTAATGTAAACTATTTTTTTTTAACAAAAGTTTTCATCAAATTTTACACTCTTTACTCAAAATTTAAAAAAGTTTCAGTTATAAAATTTATTTTTTTTTTATTAAAAATAAAATTTTTAGTCAACTAAACTCAAAGAGTTACAGTTAATTTTTGCATTTTTTTGTTGTCGGTGTTGTACATTCTCCGTAACAGTAAATCCTAAATATTTCAAACTTGCACTTTATTTTAAAAATATCAAATGTTCAGATTGGAATACTTTCATTTTTATTTTTTTTTTTAATTGCAGTCAATGTTGCCATATTTAAAGTTTTACCGGTTTTTAAATTACTTCCTAGTACAAATTATAGTTTTTCCAAAGTTTCAGATGACCTTAAAAGGCCAAAATATAATTTAACTCTAAAAACTCTATTTAAAAACCTAAATAATTATTCAAATTGTTTCATTAATGTATATCCGTCGAGCCATTTCTGACTGATGAGAGGTCTCGTTTAGTGTTGGTTTTTCAATTTATCAAATTTCAGATCACCCTGTAAAAATAATGTATTCAAAAATAAAACCTAGTTCTATAATTTGAAGTCGCATTTTAGTGTTTCGAATTCGCGTATTAAATATACAAAGTTAGATAGATATGAATTTTCGAACAGATGGTAACCCTAATGAAAAGTGTTTTCAAATTAAGTTTTTTAAAACTTTTTGATTTGTTTATTTATTGTTTAATATTGTTTAACATTGTTCAATATTTTGCCCGTAAGTTAAATTAATTCGATTCTAAAGCATGTGGCAACGCTCTTAAAAAAGTATTTGCAAATTTAAACATTCTTAAATCTCTTTCGTCTGAAATTCATATTGTGGTGCATATGTGGCTCGTCTTTGTCGCCCGGAGCTGTCCGGAGCCTACTGTATAATTATTTTAAATAGTTCCTAAGCAATTCCTTTCGGTAGTCAGTAAGAAATTATTGTTTCATATGACTTATAAATAAATAAATAAATATTTACAGTAACCGATGAGTTATGTTGAATTTGTTTTACTAAACATGTGACAACCCTCCTCAGCATAGGGCAGAAATAAAGCCTTTTTAAACCCAGTTCAATTGATATCCACCTTTTAAACAATAATTTTAACTTAAGGTTTTTATTTTCATTTAACTCCTTAAAGAAGTGGCAACTCTATTTAAACACCTCAAAAATATTCTCAACTTTCAAACTTAAGATTGAAAGAAAGAGGGTTATTTCGTTTGCCGCCCATATTTTAATATATTAAATCACTTGGTTGCATTAGCGCACACAAGGGGTGGGTTTTGGGGTTCAAACCCCCCCTAAAGCTAATAACCTCAAATACAAACTGTATCTTAAAGCTAAGAATCCAGCTCTCAAGGAAATTATAAGAAATATTTAATATAATTTCTGTTGCTAGAAAAAGCGCTTTGCTTTTGCTGTAAAGTTTCATGAGGAAATAAATATACGAGCATTTTTTTCTTGAGAGCTGCAAACTGATTTATGAAATTTTGGTAGAAGAAAATTTCTTTTCCATTTCTCGTCCGTCGTTTTATATGAATTTTTCGTTTTTCTTGAGAGTTCAGTTAATTTTTTCGGAACTCGAAATATTAAAAAAATTTAGCATTCATGAAAAATCACCATCTATCGAAAACCAGAAACCAGAAATCGAAAAAATGAACATAAAAGTGTAAAAATTCATGGAATCAATACATTTATTTTTACTGACTCTTTTTTAAAATTTTTTATTAGGTACTTTAGAAAGTTGAGCGCATATTGAGTTTATAGAACTTTTTATTAAACAAGTAGTTTTTAAGGAAAGAACACAACCGACTTCAATTCTCATATACAAATTTAGGGGTACCGTTAATTTCTCCATGATCCAATCATCGGATCTCTAAACCAAATTACGGGACGACCCTTGAGGCACCATCTTTCCAATAAAAAAAGGATTATTGAAATCGGTTCACGTGGTAAAAAAGTTATGTATTCCGGCGAATTGATAACCTCCCCTTTTTTGAAGTCGGTTAAAAGGGTTTGAGTTCTGTTAATCTAATGTAAATAAAGTGCAGTTTATGAATTTTAAAACGTTTATTTATTTATGACATACTGTACATAAAACTTGCATAAATGTATTTCAAAGAGCGTATTATCTGAAGCGAATTTTCAGTATATTCCGGTGATATATCTTCAGAAATATAAAACCCCCCCTAATATATATTCCTGGGTGCGCCCCTGCTTGGTTGTTATTTACATACCTACATTTCGAGTTTTCGAAAAGGTGGCAACCTTCGTCAAAATATTTTCAAACTCAAACCTTCAGATGTAACTGACTCATCGTCTGACATGTAATTGCCTTAATTCAATTTGAATATGAATTTTTAAAACAAGTAGAAGCCCTTCTATGTATAGTTAAGAAAAAGAAATAAATCCTTTTGAAAGCCATCTCCACTGATAACCATAATGAAATAATTTATTTAACTTATTTAATATGTAATTTCAATTTAGTTTATTAACAGGTGGCATCTCTTTTCGATCCTTAAATTTGATGACATTGTACAAAAAATTCCATCTCGTATTATACATATTTAGAGAAAACTTTTCCCAAAACCTCTTCGTTGATTGTTATTATTTTTTTGTTGAAAATAAAGTTTTTCTTTGTGAAAAAATCTGGCAGCACTGATTACAGTATGCTGTAATTTGAATTGATTATGTATTTAAATCGTCTTCGCCTCGCTTGCCAAAGCCTGTTTGGCATCTCCACAGCCGTTAACAGCATCGCGCCTTAAGCTTAAGCAATATCCGGTTACTACCAACATTAATACACCATTAGCTGTTTGAGGAGTTAAATTAAATTTTCATCTTCACTTCACTTCACTTTTTTATTATGAGCTTACACTCATTTTTTACACAATCCTCCTTTCTACGCCAACCCATTAATAATGTCGTGGTAGAAGCTCCCACAGTTTAACTACCGCCACACCTGCTTTGTTAGTGGATTGTTTGCTGGTAAATTCACAACAAGTCGGTAGACTTTGATCTTCACTTCCACGAAGTGTTCAGCAATTAAACAACTTTTATGAAGCAGTAAGAATAAAGTGAGACGCGTATGTAATTAGATGAGAAAAAAAGGAGAATAGGCTTAAAAAATGTATTGTGATGTTGAAGATTTTCATGAAAAATGAGTAAACTTAACGCCATCGGTTTTTTGATACAATGTTGCAAAATTAAGCTTTCATTTTTATGCGCACAAGAGCCTTTGTATGTGTATGTAGGCATTTATGTATTTTAAAATGTGTATTTGTTACATTTTTAAGGGCACCAGTGCGCACCGTAAGCCAACTTTTAGGGCTCTTAAACTTCGCAAAACATCAATAAAGCGGCTTAAATATATCTTGAATATATCGTTTTGGGTGTATTGAAAGACATATGTACATATACTACATATATAACATACTTAAATATTAAAAAAAGAAATAAATAAACATACGTGTGTAAATGTACACATGCATTAGAAAACACAAGTATTTAAGTAGATATATGTATGTTTTTTAGAGCCTGCGCCACTCTGTTCACTCCTCACTGCGTAAAAAAAAACTTCGAACTTTGAAAAATATTTTAACAGAGGAAGCCATTAAAATCTAAGCATTGAAAGGAAAGTCGGAATGACAACGAGAAGGAAGTCATTAAAATATTGAATGTTTTGGATATGCCAACGGAAAATTTTCAGCCAACCATGCAAAAGTTAGCTCTTTAGAACAGTTGATGGGAAGGGTTTCACTTTAAGGCTGATCTTAATGCGAGGATGTTGTGAATATTTTTATGTAATTAGTTACATGCAGCTTCACTTACATATGGCAATATTTCACGCTGACTCTTGAGTAAATTTGTCATCAACTCATAGAAGAGTCATCGAATTGACAAAAATAAAGTCGTTACCCTCTGTGCTACGGTTGTATATACAGTTGCGTATCTTCAAATTCGCACAGTCATCTAGTAGGCGGAAGTTTCAAGCCGAAAGGGGCTTATGCTTTTGAGAAAAATTGGGTAAATGTTGCAAGCGTTGTATTCTGAAGTTTTGTCATCAAAGCTGACGCAGGTGATGGCCCGGGACGGGTCCGCTCCTATGCGAAAGAGATATTTATATAGAACTCAAACATATGGCTTCTGGTTCATGTTCATCCATTCTGATGTATGTTTTTGTATTTTGAATAGTAGTAATATAGCTTATCTTATTACATTAAATGGGCAATTCTTGTATATATGTATGTATATTAGGGTGGTCCTTAAATGTAGGAAGCAAATTTTTATATCAGATTTCCTAAGCCTCAACCCCCACGTCAATGCTAATATAGTCGAAGATATCACATGTAAATTTTGGTCCCGATTGGAGACGGTTAAGAAAAAACTGCTCATTTGTTTTTCAGGACCATCCTAATGTATATATATGTATATATATATATATATATCCATAGGGTTCTCGGAAACGGCTCTAATGATTTTGATGAAATTTTGTACACAGATAATATTTTGAATTTTAAGGTTATTTCAATAGCCATTATCTCCGAGAAGATTCGTATAAGGTTGCCACCTATTCGAAATTAGTTACAAATTAATGCAAACATCATAATATGGGTATTTAATGGAAGGTATTTTAAAGATCCCTAATTCAAAAATATGTTGAATAGGGTTGCCACCTATTTTGAATCGAATATTTATTTAATTTTTTGTTTGGAAAAAAAGGTAAAATATTAAAATTTATGGGTACTAAGCGAAGGTTCTTATAGTTACAATGCTTTCCCTATATGCAAAATGTTATCCCTTAGGATAATAGTGTAAGGTTACCACTTATTTTCGATTTTACACAATTTACCTAAAAATTCGCAATATGGATATAAAATGAAAGATATTGTTGAGCACTATAGTCAGAAAATATTTTCCGTTAGCGTTACCACGCTTCTATGCAATAAACATTATTAGGGCCATTTTCTGAAGTAACCTTTAAATTTAAAGCTCACTTTATATCTAAAGTTGGATTAAAAATAAAGCTATGTCTAATGTTAAGCATTTCTATTATCGGTTTTTGACGTATGTCTGTTTCTTGGTTGTAAATCAATTTAAAACCGACAATAAAATGATTTACTTTAGACACAATCATAAATTTTAATGTAGCCTTTAAATATAACGGGAGCTTTAAAGCTAAAGGTTACTTCAGAAAACGGCCCTTAGTTTGTTAATTTCAATAAGCACTTTTTTATGTATACACAGTACATATACGCTCAAGATATATAGCATTCATTGCAGCGTATTTTGGATTGCCACTTAATAGATATCACTTAATAGATAGACATCTCGAAACTATGGGTAAAATATAGTAAAACTCCGTTTTTATTTTTTTCTCCGACGACAGCACTTTTTTTTAAAGGAAAATAGAATGTCAAAAGTATGATGAATTTAGAAGATTATAGAATTACAATGTGGGTACCCAGAAACAGAAATGAAAAATTATCTAGAATATTTTTTTTTATGTGTTTAAAATGACCAATAGTTATGGATTGAAAAGGTCCTTACTTAAAGATATTTTACTAAGCTAATTAAGTAAGAAGAACGAAATGGATGCGGTCGTGTATTAGTATTTAACATAATTTTTTTTTTCAAAAATTAATTTTTTACCAAATATCTAGACAGAAATCCAATTAGAAGCTATGAAACGCGAGTGTTTTACACAAAATTCAACAAATTCGTTATTTTAGCTGACATTTTTATTTTCGCTTATTCGCCTTCAACGAAAAAAAAAACTAACAAAAAATTCGAGCGGTAGAGGGTCGTCGGAAACGACGTTCAAAGCTTGCTCCGCCATGGCTGGGAAGGGCCGAATTCGTCTCCCAACAAGGGTAATGGTGTGACTGCAAGACCGCTGTCCCGGGTGCTGGAGGGGAGTCGCAGGGAGGAAAGTACGGTTCGGCAGTTGGCGGAATTCCGTCAGCTAAATAGCTGGAAGATGTTTGCGGAATCGCAGGGGGGGTCTAGGGTTCTGGTTCTTAGCGGAATCGCCGGCACCAGTAGTGTCCTCTTGCTTCAGCTACCAAAATTGTGGAAAGCTACGGTGGACAGCAGGCTAGTCAGATCACTGAGAAGCATGCTCGCCATCTTCCGTCAGGCATGGAAGCGGGTGGGCGTGGCTATCTATGCAGTATTTTTGAGGGAGGTCAGGGGTGAGAGTGCCTGATGGCCATGGGCTTACAAGCTCATTCTCTCCGCCTATGAGCGGTCGGGGTCTTTCGCTCACGTATTAAATATAATCAAAATTAATCGAAATCACGATTGAACAGCTTGCTAAAGAAAAAATTTTATTTCCATCTACTTTCTTGAAACTTCGAACTCCCAATGGGATTGATGGATTTTTTTTAAATACAAATAAATAATTGGGTTAAAGTGCCACAATGAAAATTTTAGTATTGCAACACATTTTGTTGAAGTTCAATCACGTGAAAGATACATATTTTGCCGATTTGCTTGAATCCTGCCTACGCAGTGCTGATAAAAGATATCATTGTGTCACATTACTTATTCCCAGCTCATTTCGGTACTCACACCACTTCATTTATCAATTCACCACTTGGCTTATGTAAGTCGCGAGTGGATATCAATCGCAAAATTCTATGAACGGAGTCAAGTGGCAACTTAACTGCCTGGGCCTTTTGTTATTGTTTTTACTATATTTTATGCATCACAAATACACACAACCCAGTAAATTGTTTTTTCTTTTTAAGTTGCAAATATTTAGGCACTTTGACTGTCTGACTGTTTATGTTGACTTTTTGTCGTGCCCAAACTTTAGTATGTGTGCCAGTTTACGAACGCTTGACTATTTGATTTAATATCATGCGCATATGAGTTTTTTTCTATACATACCCTGTGGGGAAAATCCCGAGCATGTGAACCAAACTTCCAGTTCCGTACTAGATCTTTATCGCCAAAAATGAACCAGTCCGATAGTACTCATATATAGATGCCCGCAGGTTCAAAAGCAGCGCATATGGTACTTTTAAAAAACCTTTTGAAGTGAAACTTCTTTAGCGGCGGTTGGTTGGTTGGGAGTAAATTGGCAAATTCAGCGGAAATTGCACACGGAAATGGTGAAACGGAAATTGCACACGGAAATGGTTGGGGCTCAAACAAGTGCTTCTTGAGTGTATGCACATGTTATTAATTTAATAAAAACTTGCTAATAAAAGGTTAAAAATAGCCTTTAGAAAAACGCCAATACAAAAACGAAAGTAAAGGTGAGTACGTACATAGATAAAGGAAAGGATAAAGGCAAAGGTACAAATAAAAACAAAAACAAGATGCGTAAAGATAAAGGTAAATATGAAGATAAAAGTAACAACGAAGATAAATATAAAGAAAAAGATGAGGATGAGGATACAGATAAAAGTAAAGATGAATATTTAGGAAGAAAGATTAAAATAAAAGTTATTATAGAGAAAAGGATGTAGATAGAGACACATACTCAATCTGAGAACTATTTCGGGATTTTAGAGATTTTAGGGTTTCTTGGGACTTATCGATATAATAATCGATATTTTTATAGGCTTTGTTGTCAATAATTTTATCGATCTTGTTATCGAAATTTTTTCGATTTTGCTATCGATTTTGCCATCGATAATTTGGAACCTATCGATATAATAATTGATTTATTAATCGATTTTGTTATCGATATTTTTTATAAATTTTGTTGTCGATTTTATAATAGATATTTTTAACGATTTGGTGATTGATTTTGTTAGCTTTTTCGATATTGTTATCGATTTTGCTCTCGAATTTGTTATATATATTTTTATCGATTTTGTTATCGATTATATATCGATTTTGTCAAAGATATTTTTTTCGATTCTGTTTTGGATATTTTTTCCGATTTTGTTATCGATATTTTTATCTATTTTGTTATCGATATTTTTATCGATATATTTTTCGATTTTGTCACGATTTTTTTATCGACGTTTACATCTATTTTTAACGATATTTTTTATCAACATATTACAACCGATTTTGCTATCGATATTTTGATCGAAGTTGTTATTGGTTTTGTTATAGATATTTTATTGGATGTTACTATCGATCTTGTTATCGATAGAGTATAAAGATAAAAATGAAGATAAGGGAGAACCGAATAACATAAATGTAATTAGAACGAACAGGGGTAGAGGTAGGGATCTAGATAGAAAAAAACAAAAATATAACCTTAAGCAAAAGCGGATGTATGTATGTATGTACATATATATATATATATATATGTATATCGGTTATGGAGCAAAATATATATGTAACGTAAGTTTCACTTCTCCAGTGTGGCCCAGACGGACTTACTTTTTTTATTTTACTTGAAACTACATATCGACAGCTAATAGTGAAAAGCTCCTGCTAAGATCACTTATTCTAAAAAATTATATTTTGATGCAAGTGGCAAAACTAATTAGTTCTGCAACGTTTCCTTAAAGTTCGAACTAATTATTTTATTTCGCACCATTTCTGTTCAGATGTGACAATGTGTTGAGTCCCAAAGAATAAAAAAAAGGCTTCATTAGAGTTTTAGAACTGGTTCGGAACTATAGAAAAAGGGATGCAGCGCAGCCGGGGGGTTACTTTAAATCAGAGGTGGGCAGCTTCGACAGAGAATTTTTGTAGTGTGCGTGCAATTGATGTCACT
The DNA here is from genome assembly GCF_001687245.7 of Rhagoletis zephyria. NCBI lineage: Eukaryota > Metazoa > Arthropoda > Insecta > Diptera > Tephritidae > Rhagoletis > Rhagoletis zephyria. The sequence continues at coordinate 282,293 of NW_016157463.1, forward strand.
GTGTGCATGCGAACAAGTCGTGCGGTTGAATGAAGCTTCCCAGTAGCAAAAGGTAATAGCTAGGAAATGAATCTGTAATAGCAATAGTGAGGGCCTAACGACTGAATTCTTTGATGAATTTTAACACGGCCGATGTCCTACGAAATTCTTATCTTACATGTAAAATATAATTAGCGTGTGCTAGTCATGCTTCTGAACTCTCTAGTACAGAACCAGTTTGGCACTTACGCGTTTCTACACAGGGTACATATGTATGTATGTATATGTGTTTGTGTGCGTAGTAACGTCGTCTAGCAATGGCTGTGACAAATTGTTAACAAATTCTGGTCACATAAATCAAAAGCACCTACGTATAGGCATACTTAACTTGTGTGGGTATGAAGGCATTGATGCTAAAGCGAACTTTATAGACAAATTAGCTCGTAGGCAGAAAATTTAAGAACATATTGTCAGTATTACTTCTAGGCTCAGCGACAGCGATTTCAGAGTTGTTGATGTAAATACTTGCATACCGAAGTACTTTCTACGTTCGATTTCGGGTCTGAGAAAAGTGATAACATTTATTTGCAGTGAAACTTCTTTGCCCTCGGCTGGATGTAAATCCAAACTCCGATGAAATAAAAAGCGACAGGATCGTTGGGCTGTAATTACAAGCTCCAATTAAACGGAACGGCGTCAAAAGATTAAGATTAAGATGGCTGCCATGGTTGGGTACGATTAAGATTAAGACTAAAATTAAGATAAAGCTTATAGTAAAACGTAATTTAGAACTTAGAAAATCAAAATGAAACAGACTTTGCCGTGGCCTTAAGTAACGTTAAGTTTCGGCTGTCCAAATAACGGGTGATTTTTTTGAGGTTAGGATTTTCATGCATTAGTATTTGACAGATCACGTGGGATTTCAGACATGGTGTCAAAGAGAAAGATGCTCAGTATGCTTTGACATTTCATCATGAATAGACTTACTAACGAGCAACGCTTGCAAATCATTGAATTTTATTACCAAAATCAGTGTTCGGTTCGCTTTACGTCCGATTTATGGTCTACATAATCGACCAAGTGAGCAAACAATTAATGCGATTGTGACCAAGTTTCGCACTCAGTTTACTTTATTGGACATTAAACCAACCACACGAATGCGTACAGTGCGTACAGAAGAGAATATTGCGTCTGTTTCTGAGAGTGTTGCTGAAGACCGTGAAATGTCGATTCGTCGCCGTTCGCAGCAATTGGGTTTGCGAAACACATTTCGAACCGAACACTGATTTTGGTAATAAAATTCAATGATTTGCAAGCGTTGCTCGTTAGTAAGTCTATTCATGATGAAATGTCAAAGCATACTGAGCATCTTTCTCTTTGACACCATGTCTGAAATCCCACGTGATCTGTCAAATACTAATGCATGAAAATCCTAACCTCAAAAAAATCACCCGTTATAAGCAATATCAATTTAAGATAATTTTTAAGTGCCAACCTCTACGTTACGTTAAGTTGCCATAATCAAACCTTTAGATACCCCCCAAGCAATTCTCATAAATATTTTTTTATTTTTAATTTTTTGAAATTACATATTTTATTGTATTCGTTTTGTTTTTGCTTTACGTTATTTCACATTTGTAATAATTTTTTATTTTTATTTTAAATTTAAATTTTTTTTTTGAGTTTAATTGAGGACTCATACCATTGTACGTGTAAGTGCTTTCTTCTGTTTTATTTTAAATTTTAAAGAAACTGTAAGAAGCATATAGTGTGTGGCAAATGTGTACACATGAGACTGAAAACATACATATGCATGTATGTATATAGGTAAGTAGGTACCAGGATGTACATTTATATTTAGATACCCTCATAGCAACGACAATTACTCACATGGCCTATGTAATATATTACTGGCACGTTTCTACATCAGTTTTTTTTTCGCAATTCATCCAAACCTGCCACCTCCACAAGATTTTCGATTGTTTTGTTATATTTTTACCACGATTGTTGCTATTGCCCCTAAGCCATTTTTTCCTTAGCGCTTGAACTGTTATGGCAAGTAAATATGTATGTAGGTAAATACGCGTATAATGTATTTGTAACGAGTGTGAAAAAGGGAGTGATACATATGTACACATAAACACTCGTTTGAAAAGGCAAGTATATATTTCTTTGAAGATTTGCTATCAAATCGTACGTAAAAAGCCAATCCATTCATAACACGAAACTCAAGAAGCAGCACATGCGATAAAATAGATGAAAAAGTGTAGGTCACCGTTAAGTCTTTAAAAGCATGCGACATACAAGTTATGAGCCTAGCTTTCACAACAAATTGGCAATAAATTGTAAAAATACAAAAATTTTTTTATAGTTTTTTTTTGATGAAAAGTTAAAACATTTCTGGATCCCTATTTATTAGACTTTTGATGGTAATAGTTTAGTATCCAGTTTTCAAGAAAAACTTCCAGAAATATTTGTTATTATTTCTGTCACGTGAAAAAGTAGTTTGCTATTGCTGTAAATTTCCTTGAACCCCGAAGTGTGTTGTTAATATTTAGCTGATTTTTTCAGGATGGGTCATTGAGGAGTGAAAGAGGCCACTGGTTAACCCTCATACGGGAGTTCTAGCCCACTCCCAATGTGACCTAAGGCCTAAGCAGGTTCTTAAATGACAACATTCGTTACAGGTGTTACATCTAATCGAAGTGCAGTTCGAATGAAGTCGTCTCTGGAAAAGTCAGCAGAAATAGGCTTCTGGTCCGGGGTTGGAGCCAAGTCCCGCCCGGAGAAGAAGGCTGGGAAGCAACCTGGCTGGAGATTCCTTACCGCTTTAATGTCCTCAAACTTCAGGACACTCCAGTTTGTCATAGGGACTCGAGGGTTTATTATGGCTATGTATTGAAGAAGCTTTGCCCTTTCCATCCTTATGTTGGACAACCAGATCTGGGTACGGGATCTCACCGAAAAGTCCATTTGCTGGGATAATTTTGGGCTTTAAGCCCAGCTAAGCATAACTGATCTCAGTGAAACTAAGGAACCGCCGGTGAAACTGATCTCAGATATGCTCCGGCTCAGGAATTTCTTGGTGAACTCGTTCTCGCATCGGATCACCCCTTCAGAATCGAACGGAGGAATCTGACCCTCGGAGTTGGCTAAAGTGCTCTTCATCGCCGAACCTGAAAGCCGGACCTCGATCGCTGGCCACTTTTCGAAGACTGTTTTGCCGCAATTAGACGACTCGTCTATGAGTGAAACACTCAAGTGGTCTTTGACTATTTCGCATACTTCTGCAGGCGGTGCGCTGCGGGTTGGCATACGCCTCTCGCATCTTTGCTCATTTTCACAGCTTGGAGGTGTCGTCTCGCAATCGGTTGCATTCTGTCGTCTTACCGCCTCCACACGGGATTTAGCGGCGCCGATATTATCAAAGCGATAGGCAACGATAGCCTAGAATTTTTTCCTGTCCTCGATATCGCGCGTTCAGGATGATTCTGTGCAACCTTTTTAGTATGAATATAGCCTTTCTGTAGGTCTTGCCATTTATCACTGTCGGTAGTTCAGACTTGGCTTCCAATGCCTATAGTCTCAAGATATTGGGGGCGGAAGGTAACAATTTTGCGGGTATTGGAGTCGCTTTTCCTGAGGGACGCATGTGCGTCTGACGACTCGACAGAGAGGAGCATAATGTCTCAGGTGCGCGACCTGCACTCCTGCGTTGATTCGCAGCTGCCGAAAATGATGGTGCATCGATGTTGCTCATTGTCGAGCCCCCACTGTGTTTAGTCTCAACGGTTTTTGTGGGTGCGTTTGGGGCTGTGGTTAGGCGTACTATGGCTGGTACTGCCTGAGGCCGACTCAACCTCCGTCGGCTGATTGAAGCGGAGCCGGAAGATCCGATACTTCGGCGATTTTAATCGTCCTCTTTACTCTGCAACGAGAGTGCGGCGGACTTGAGGTGTGGTGTGGCGAAAACGACCAGTCGACCAGGGAAGCGCCCGTTTCCGCTGGAAAGCCACCGTTGCTACCCGAGGCGACCCTGCGTCGAGTAGGCTCCATGAAAATACAGTCCAAAAAAATTTTCAGCGTCATTCCCTCGAGAATCGGTTGCATGAATTCCAAAAAATTTTAATGAGCCGTGCTTCTTTCCCAGTTCTGCACACACAATATTCTAGCAGGTTCTCCAAATTCCTTGTCTTCGTATCTTTATTTAGTAAGGTCACAACTTTTTTCTGCCTTTACGCTATCTTTTTACTGGAAGTTTTTAAGGAGGAAGCTTTACCTTTCCTCTGCTACCAGTGTGAAATCTGCATTGTTTACTGTCAGGCCTGAAGCATTTATGTCCATTTGTATGACAAGATATTTTGTTTTGTCCTCGTTCGCGGACCCACGCGCTTTTCTTCTCTATATAAATTAGATAAGGCAGAATAGACATTGCGTTCGCTTTCACCATTGATGTCGTAGCCATCGGCATAAGCAAGCAATTGTACGCTCTCTGTTATTCGGCCCTTTTATGGTTTACGACGTCCACGTAAATATAACTTTTCGTCGAAAAATAGGTCACGCAAGTCTAACGCCAGCTACGCTGACCACAAGGTTTTTGCGGAAAGTTGTTCCCCTTAACACTACTACTCAGCGAAACTCGAGTTGGACTGATGAGGCCTATTTTTTGACGAAAAAATTACATCAACGTTCATGACGACAACCATAATAGGACCGATTATATTCTCAAACAACAGATTAAAGTAATCCTCCTTCTCTCTGCTCTGTCTGAAACCTTGTTTCATATCAAACGGCTCAGAGAAGATCTTCCCAATGCTGATGAAGCAGGTGGTATTGCTCAACGTCAGTTTACACAGCCGTAAAAGTTTCGGAGCGATACCAAATTCGGGCTGTCTAAATAGTCGTCCGAGATTACCATTTTTCAGACCGGTTTTTAACTGCTTTAGATATTTTTTACACAAAAAAAAATATCCAACCTAAGTGCTCTGAAAATCATTTCACCCATTGTAGGCCCATTTTATTTTTCCTTGCTCTCAGTTTGCATTGACATACATACACTTGCTTGCCCCAATCCGTTCACGCTTCCGGTCGAACAGTTATTATAACTGGTAGCTCATCAAATGCTCGCGGCAGCGCCCCATTTTTTTTCACACCGTCACCAAGCTGCAGTACAGGAACTAACAATCGCCAGCAGGTGTCAAATGCTTTGCGGCAGATGGTTGGCAAAAAAATGTGCTACTGCATTCGTATGTTTGTGCGTGCTAACATATGAACCACCTTTTTTTTTATTAGGCTACTACATGGCTTCAAGGATGCACTAGGCAACATGTGAAAAACTATGACACGTATCTATGTGTGTATGTATGTGTGTATGTTTGTACAAACCCTGCAGGGAATGCTACTAGTTGTGAACTAGAATTTTATCAGTTCACGTTCTATCTGTTTTCAGTGTTAGCGACTGGTATTTTTAACATTGCGATGTTCTACGATATGTCAATTTGTCGGGCTATGCATCAGCATCTACCAGTAGAAATACTAGTAGCATCATACCAGTTGATGAGATAGTCTGCCAATTCATCCCCCGTGTAAAATGTAAGTATGCCTTTTTACTCACGGCGCTCCAACAGTCGCAATGACCGACAGAGAAAAGCACTTGTCTAGTATGCCTGTGCTCCCAGGTTCAAGTCCTGGCGCAGGGAAATTTTTTTTATTAAATTTTTTAAATTTTTTTTTATTTAGGGTTTTGATTGTAATTTTTAAATTTAACAAAAAATATTTTTTTTTTAATTTTTTATGGTAATTAGAATTAATTAAAAAACAATTTTTTTTTAAATTTATTTTTTTTAATTCCATTTTTTATGGCGCAAGCAATTCTTCCCGTATGTAAGTTTTTTTCTACAATGCAATTGGGTTTTCAAATTTGTTATTTATATTTGAATTGAAATAATAATTTTTACTTACATTGATTTTACTTGAAAAATCTTAATCACCTCCAAGCGGCTGCGAACCTGCGATCTCAGCACCAGAATATCGCTGAATTGTCGAACTGGTAGGCACATACTAGTTAATGAACTAGTATTTTTTCTAACTGTTTTCGCTTTTTACTGCAGGGAATGTACGCAAGTGGTTGTGTTGGTGTCTGTCTAGTAATTTTCGCATTTTCGCGTTTTGGCTGCTGGCGCTGTAATTTGGCCAGCGCCTTAGGCGCATAGGTTGGTTGTAAATGGACAGAGAAGCATGTAACGGGCAGGGAAAAGTGCGAGCAAGCGCAGCCAGTCAGGCGATTCGGGGCAATAAAGCTTGTTGAAAGCCTTGCTTTCTGCATGTCTTTTTTTTGCTTTGTGTTGCGCACTTTTAGGCGTAGTGATTTAGCTTGGAAATTTGGCTTTTTTGCTTACTCGCTCGAATAGCCTTGGTTTTTATTTGTTTTTACACCGCGACCCTTTAGCATGTGGCATGCTGGCACAATTTCGCGGATTACATCATGGCTCCTTACTACGTAGCTCAATGATTTCGGTCAATTTCTTAGTTGCCTTTACTTTCACATGTTTTTATTTTTGTGGAAGAGTTTCCTAGGTTTTGCTAATTTTCTGCGTCGTTTTTCTAGGCGTTGCTTCTATTTCGGAAAACGGAAAAGAAAAAAACGTACTACTCGCACGTTTTTGAGTTTGCTAACTTTGCTTGTTTACGTTTTTGTAATTTCACTCGCTATTTCGTTTGCCATGCAATGGCTGAAATGAAATGTGGAAGCCATTTAAAAAACTGTCATGGAAAATGGGTTCGAAAATTTGAAGTGCAACGCATCTTCTTCGGAACCTTATATGAATCACTTTGGGTTGTACATAAGTACCCACATCTGCCTTGTCAGCAAATGTTTTATGTTTCCACGTACTTGGCTTGCAGGGAATAACAGAAAGAGAATCATATTAATGAGTAATCCGTCATCAATCTAAAATAGTATATAGGTGGCCCAAAAGTTGTCACTTGACAACCATATTTTTTTATGAATTAAAATATTGCGATTTGCTTTTACATTGTTTTTACTTAAAGTTTTCAGTTTTTTTTTTTGTTTTTTTTACCTTAACTTAACCAACATATTTCGATTGGCTCATGAAAAGCTATCTTGGCTTGTATATTGAACTAGAGGTCAATCAGAAATTGGAAAAAGCTTCAATGATCAAAAACTTCTATTCCCAAAAATATTAAAAATTAAAAATTTTCAAAAAATATCAAAACTGTATGCATGTCTGCTTGCCATAATAGAGGTCAATGTGATAATTAGTTATTTCACGTTATATCTAAATGCCCGCAGAGATAACCAATGCATACGAAATTAGCTTTTTTAAGTGTCCAAGTAAACCGTCTGCGCTAATACCATGAAGCAGACATTCGCACAAAAAAAAAATCGAAACAAAATTACTTTATTTTGAATATTTAAAAAAAAATGTTATTTGCAGTCAAACAACTGTCAAAATTAGGACAACATATGTAGAAAATAGGCTAATTTCGTTTTATTTGGCCAAGATTTAGCTACATATTAGCTTGTGATCGTTGAATAAAACACACCTATTTTCTGCGTACGATACAATTTTACAACAACCCAGTTGTGGTCGTGCGTTTCACAAGCTATTGTAAAAAAAAAAACAAAAAAAAAAAAATAAGCTTGTGTTGTTCTTTGTTTTCTTTAGCATCCTGTAAGTTGGGAACTGTCTTCCAGTTTTACATTTTTAATAGTGGCTCTAAGATTAGTAATATACCATGCACCTAGGGGATGTAATTTGTTTTTAAGTAGAGTTTTAAAAATGTATGCTCATGTGGCTAAGCTGAATAGTTCCCTGGATAGTTCTCTATCAAGATCAGCTTTACCTAACCGCGCACTGGCATCGCATGTCGGGCGTCGGTCTGAATTAATATGGCCGAATCGGTGAAGATAACTTCTGTAGCCGCCATGCCCGCCCTGAAACTGTTTTAGCTAAAAATTTACCTCACCATGCTTGCATGATGTCCACTTAGCTTTGTTGTGAATTAAGATGTGTGTCCGTCTGCCTTTCGAAGAGTTATCCCAATGCTTTTGCCAGCTAGATTGCGAAGTAACCTTCTATTCTTCAATGATGGTTTTTTCATTTCATATTCATATCCTAGGTACTTTACTTGTCGACTCGACGTTATAGATGAGCCTCCCACTTTGAGTGTTGCAACCTCGGACTTTTTGCGCCTACATATCAGCACTGCTTTCAATCGCTCCGTTGGCTCTGAACTCAATTTGCTCGAGCTTTTTTGCGGTGACAATAAGAGGTAGGTCATCTGTTAGAAAGAGCTATAAGCGATCGATGTGCCTTATTTCATCAAGAGATGCGAGATCTCTGTGTCGGTTTTTTATTACATAAAATTTCAAATAATCCTGTATAGCTAAAAAAAGTTCTAACTAAAAAATCTTATCCCATCTTTGAAATTCGAAAGAGCGATGAAGATCTTGTATTTCTATATATTTATATAGCTGGCAACCATTTTCAATTTTTTTTTCAAACTAAAATCTTCTTAAATCTCTTTCGTCTGACATTGGGATATGGGTAAGGCTTCCTCAAGTGGGCCCCGAATTCTTGGTGATTAATATTTTTCAATGATATTCAGGCAGCGTCGAGTTTTGTAGTCGAAAAGTACACTGTGTGAACTATGTTGCAAAATTCCGAATTGAATTTCATTGTCTAAATACGTGGCAACTCTGCTAAATAACGTTCAGAAATAGAGCCTTTGTTTTAATTTCGATTAATATCCAGCTTTAAATTATTCATTTGACTTATTAGATAATTTTAATTTAACTTTTTTAACAGGTCGCAAACCGCTTCAAACGCCGCAAAATTATTCTAAATGTTCAAACTAAAGATTTCTTAACACCCTTTGGTTTCACTCATTTTTTCAATTTCAATATAACTCATGCGAGGTTTTATTAAAGCGGTTTTGCAACAGGTGGCAATTCTATTCAAAATTTTTTTGAACTAAACTCTCAAGTTGTAGTTGATTTGTTAAACAGGTGGCAACCCTCCCACATATGCTTAAGAAGTCAAGCCCTTTCAAAACCATTTTAATTGATATACGACTTTAAGTAATTAATTTAACTTTTTAAATAATTTGAATTTTAATTTTTAAACACATCGCAACACTCTTCAAATACCTCATATAATTCTGCATGTTCAAACTAAAGATTCCTTAACAATATTTTGTTAGACATCCCATATTTTGTAGTTTACTAAATCCGACTCTTAAAACAGGTGGAAACCCCATAAAAAAATAATTTCAACTAACGGGTGATTTTTTTGAGGTTAGGATTTTCATGCATTAG